>NC_091216.1:15696527-15961527 GCF_040958095.1 Procambarus clarkii | reverse complement strand
ATATATATATATATATATATATATCCTTCGTACATTTCTTTTCACTGTTGGAGGTAAATCAATTCTCCAAAATTCATTTTTATTTCTAGTCTGACGCGACACGAGCGCGTTTCGTAAAACTTATTACATTTTCAAAGACTTTAGTTTACAAATACACAACTGAATAGAACTTACGCATCTCCGATTTTATATCTACATTTGAGTGAGGTGGATGGGGTGAGGTGGTATTAATTTCATCAACACAAGACAGAACAAGAGGTGGCATTAATAGGGTATTAATTTCATCAACACAAGACAGAACAAGAGGTGGCATTAATAGGGTATTAATTTCATCAACACAAGACAGAACACGAAACAATGGGTATTGAATAGAAGTGTTTGTAGAAAGCCTATTGGTCCATATTTCTTGATGCTTCTATATTGGAGCGGAGTCTTGAGGTGGGTAGAATATAGTTGTGCATTAATTGGCTGTTGATTGCTGGTGTTGACTTCTTGATGTGTAGTGCCTCGCAAACGTCAAGCCGCCTGCTATCGCTGTATCTATAGATGATTTCTGTGTTGTTTACTAGGATTTCTCTGGCGATGGTTTGGTTGTGGGAAGAGATTATATGTTCCTTAATGGAGCCCTGTTGCTTATGCATCGTTAAACGCCTAGAAAGAGATGTTGTTGTCTTGCCTATATACTGGTTTTTTTTGGAGCTTACAGTCCCCAAGAGGGCATTTGAAGGCATAGACGACGTTAGTCTCTTTTAAAGCGTTCTGTTTTGTGTCTGGAGAGTTTCTCATGAGTAGGCTGGCCGTTTTTCTGGTTTTATAGTAAATCGTCAGTTGTATCCTCTGATTTTTGTCTGTAGGGATAACGTTTCTATTAACAATATCTTTCAGGACCCTTTCCTCCGTTTTATGAGCTGTGGAAAAGAAGTTCCTGTAAAATAGTCTAATAGGGGGTATAGGTGTTGTGTTAGTTGTCTCTTCAGAGGTTGCATGGCGTTTCACTTTCCTTCTTATGATGTCTTCGACGAAACCAACTTCTGTTGGACGACATATTCGACCTCGAGACACAAAAGAAGGTCACTACCAAAGATACCTTACAAGCAGAACTTATTGCAGGAGGAAAGAATCGAGGCAATTACAGAAGCACCATACTGTCCCCTGAGCTCAAAGCGGCAGCTAAAAGCCTTCGTGAGAACAAGGAGATAGTTGTCAGGAGAGGTGACAAGTCGCCAATATATGTCATTCTTAAAAAAGACGAATATCTGGCGAAAATGAACATCATACTCTCTGACCAAACTAAGTTCCAAAGGGTAACGAAGGACACTACAGCCGAATTAAAAGCAAAGGTCAACAAACTGATCGAAACTGTGAACGCCAAGAAATCCGGACTCCACCTGCCAAAGATCATTGGGGAATATAAACCTGGATATGCGTATGGAAATGTCAAGACACACAAGCCTGGAAACCCACTTCGGCCAATCATTAGCCAGATACCCACACCCACGTACAGACTGGCGAAGCGACTCAACGGCCTGCTGACTCCTTACGTTCCTTGCGCCTTCAGCCTGAAGTCTCCAAAGGAATTTGTTGACTTACTGCGGGGCACACGGGCCACAGGGATAAGAGCCTCGTTGGACGTAGAATCGCTGTATACCAACGTACCTGTGGACGAGACAATCGGGATGATAGCAGACAGAGTGTATCGTGATCCAGCCTGTACTCCTCTTGACATACCAGAAAATATTCTGAGGAAACTACTCCAAGCTTGTACTAAAGAGGCACCCTTCTTGAGCCCGGATGGGCACATGTATAAGCAAGTAGATGGGGTCGCCATGGGTTCTCCCCTAGGTGTCCTGTTTGCAAACTTCTACATGGGTACCATCGAGCAAAAAGTCTTAGTCGACATGAACTTGAAACCGGCCATATACTGCAGGTATGTTGACGACATTTTTACACAGGTACCTGATGTCAGACATCTGCAGGAGCTGAAGGAGGCATTTGAGCAGAATTCCGTGCTGCGTTTCACTTACGAGATGGAAAAGGATGGGAAGCTGCCCTTTCTAGATGTAACAGTCATGGAAAAGAGCGGAGGTTTCCACACTGCAGTCTACACTAAGGAAACGAACGTAGGAATGTGCCTAAATGCCAACAGCGACTGCCCAGACAGGTACAAGAGGAGTGTTGTTAACGCATATGTCGACCGTGCTCTCAGCCACAGCTCAGAATGGAAGCAAGTCGACGAAGAACTCTGTAGGGTAAGGCAGGTCCTAGTCAACAACGGCTTCTCCAATGGTTTCATCGAAGACATCATAAGAAGGAAAGTGAAACGCCATGCAACCTCTGAAGAGACAACTAACACAACACCTATACCCCCTATTAGACTATTTTACAGGAACTTCTTTTCCACAGCTCATAAAACGGAGGAAAGGGTCCTGAAAGATATTGTTAATAGAAACGTTATCCCTACAGACAAAAATCAGAGGATACAACTGACGATTTACTATAAAACCAGAAAAACGGCCAGCCTACTCATGAGAAACTCTCCAGACACAAAACAGAACGCTTTAAAAGAGACTAACGTCGTCTATGCCTTTAAATGCCCTCTTGGGGACTGTAAGCTCCAAAAAACTCAGTATATAGGCAAGACAACAACATCTCTTTCTAGGCATTTAACGATGCATAAGCAACTGGGCTCCATTAAGGAACATATAATCTCTTCCCACAACCAAACCATCGCCAGAGAAATCCTAGTAAACAACACAGAAATCATCGATAGATACAGCGATAGCAGGCGGCTTGACGTTTGCGAGGCACTACACATCAAGAAGTCAACACCAGCAATCAACAGCCAATTAATGCACAACTATATTCTACCCACCTCAAGACTCCGCTCCAATATAGAAGCATCAAGAAATATGGACCAATAGGCTTTCTACAAACACTTCTATTCAATACCCATTGTTTCGTGTTCTGTCTTGTGTTGATGAAATTAATACCCTATTAATGCCACCTCTTGTTCTGTCTTGTGTTGATGAAATTAATACCCTATTAATGCCACCTCTTGTTCTGTCTTGTGTTGATGAAATTAATACCACCTCACTCCATCCACCTCACTCAAATGTAGATATAAAATCGGAGATGCGTAAGTTCTATTCAGTTGTGTATTTGTAAACTAAAGTCTTTGAAAATGTAATAAGTTTTACGAAACGTGCTCGTGTCGCGTCAGACTAGAAATAAAAATGAATTTTGGAGAATTGATTTTTTATTTACCTCCAACAGTGAAAAGAAATGTACGAAAGATTGAGAAAATTCGTGTTAGAATTATTAATCTTACTTTTTCGGTCATATTTAATAATATATGTCTTCAGGAAAGACTGCTACCAAAATATACTAATATATATATATATATATATATATAGATATATATATAGATATATATATATATATAGATATATATATAGATATATATATAGATATACAGAGCACCACTTGGTTTCCGAACTTTAGTTATCCGAAACTTCCAGTTTCCCGATTGGGGTTGGGGAGTCATGCTACCCGAACAAAGTTCGGGTAGGAAGGGGTCCGCCAAGCGTCACGCCGGCTTGTGGTGGTGGGTGGGCGATGGTCCAGTTTGCCCACTGTGACTTCACAGATTCACGGCCTATTATTCCGATTATTTTGAATTGCCATAAGGCTGGAATGTTCATTCTGTGCTTTTGTTTTACATATCTGCACAATCAAGAGACATCTGTGCACCATGTTGGCTCCAAATGCACGCATTGCGTCAGTGATGGCTGACTGGTGGGTGGATGGACGATGGAGTTTAGGTGGGAGGCAGTATGAATGAGGGGGGGGGGAAGAATCAGTGAGAGAGGGGGGGAGAGAGATGCTAGGAGGGAGGGGGAGGTAGGGAGAGATGTTAGGAGGTAGGGAGAGATGCTAAGAGGGAGGGGGAGGTAGGGAGAGATGCTAGGAGGTAGGCAGGAAGGGATGGAAGTAGTAGTGAGAATTAGGGAGGGAAAGGCAGGCTGGCAGGCACAGGCAGGCAGGCACAGGCAGGCAGACAGGCAGACAGGCAGGCAGGCAGGCATGCAGGCAGGCAGGCAGGCTAGCTTGCAGGCAGGGAGTGAGTGGTAGTCACGCGGTTGAACCGCGTGACCTTGAGAGATGGGATGTAGGGGGGCGGGTGGTTTGTTGGTGGTGGGGGTGAGACCGGCTCATTCCCGAAGATAAGCCTAACACACACTACCCGTTAGCATGATGGCAGGGAGGGAGGCAGGCTGGCAGGCTGGGAAGGAGGCAGGCTGGCAGGCTGGGAAGGAGGCAGGCAGGCAGGCTGGGAAGGAGGCAGGCAGGCAGGCTGGGAAGGAGGCAGGCTGGCAGGCTGGGAAGGAGGCAGGCAGGGAAGGAGGCAGGCTGGCAGGCTGGGAAGGAGGCAGGCTGGCAGGCAGGGAAGGAGGCAGGCTGGCAGGCTGGGAAGGAGGCAGGCTGGGAAGGAAGCAGACTGGCAGGCTGGGAAGGAGGCAGGCAGGCAGGCTGGGAAGGAAGCAGGCTGGCAGGCTGGGAAGGAGGCAGGCTGGGAAGGAGGCAGGCTGGGAAGGAAGCAGGCTGGCAGGCTGGGAAGGAGGCAGGCTGGGAAGGAAGCAGGCTGGCAGGCTGGGAAGGAGGCAGGCTGGGAAGGAGGCAGGCTGGGAAGGAGGCAGGCAGGCAGGCAGGAAGCGATATATGGGTGTTGAAGTGAGCCGTGAACCACGTGACCTTTGAGAGAGAGTGTGTGTGTGTGTGTGTGTATGGGTTTGGGGTGGGGGGTGGGGGTGGTGTGTCGGTGGTGGGGGGAGAGGGGGAGGTGTGTCGGTGGTGGGGGGAGAGGGGGAGGTGTGTCTGTGGTGGGGGGAGAGGGGGAGGTGTGTCGGTGGTGGGGGAGGGACCGGCTGACTTCGTAAGCCTAACCACACTCCACAGACCTGTGACCCGGCCAGATTTGTTTCTTAAATGTACAGTACATCATCGTATATTTTAGCCAGGATGTTCCTGCAGGCTGGCAGGAAACATCCAGAGGATGTTTGCCAGACGTCTTAATAATCAGTTAGGAACAATTAAGGACTTTTATAAAGCGGATCAGGACTTCACTTATTGATGAGTACAAACAAAACACGGTCGCATTTACGCCATGAACCTGGCGATTTTTTTCCCTAGAGTTTTTTTCATAAATTTTTCGGAAAAATTTCTTTTTACATTTCTAGTTTATTTTTTCCCCTCTATTTCTCGTATACGAACTTACATGTTAACCGACGGGTCTCGTCCCCAAGGGGTTCGGAAACCAAGTGGTGCTCTGTATATATATATAGATATATATATATATAGATATATATATATAGATGTCGTACCTAATAGCCAGAACGCACTTCTCGGCCTACTATCCAAGGCCCGATTTGCCTAATAAGCCAAGATTTCCTGAATTAATATATTTTCTCTAACTTTTTTCTTATGAAATGATAAAGCTACCCATTACATTACGAATGAGGTCAATTTTTCTGGGGGGAGCCCCGTCGGCTCCCCGGAGCTTTACCGGCTGATATGCTAATGTCAGACTTTGGCATCAGTCATGTGTATGGAGTTCTAGGGCCTACCGGGGACCACGAGCCAGAACCTGGACCCCTCAGAGAGGCAAGGGGAGCAATGGCCTATAGAAACCCCCGTGTGGTTGGAAGCATTCTATGTCTGCCATCGACCGGGTCAAGCATCCAGAAAGGTAAGCATTCCAAAACAAACCCCTATTCTGGTGAAAATTGCTACCTAAGCCGAACTAGTGAATAGAACGCTTCAACAGAAAACACGGAAACTAGTATGACGTCATACGTCACCGCGCCGCTGTCTGCGCAGCTCCCCCCTCCCCGGGAGGGGGAAGGGGGAGCCCCAGACCTCCCACGCCGGCTATCCACCCATTAGTTCTTCGGCTGATGCTATAGGCAATGGTTATGTGCTCCGGCTCCAGTGGTTGTTTCAGCACTGTACCTAGAGTGTGGTGTCGTTTTTGTGTTCAGTGGCGGCCCTCTGCTGTTGTTTGCGTGCCACGGCGTTTGGGTCCGGAGCGCGTTTTGCGTTGATCCGGTTCTGTTCTTCCCGGTTCGCGGGTAATGGTGTCCCGGGTGGTCAGCCGTGTTCTTGCGGCTAAGCTGCCTGTGTTCTTCCCTCATGCCTGTGGCGTTCGTGGCTTCGCTGCTCTCGCTGCCGTCTGGGCGACGTGGCCTTGCAGTCTTTCGGGCATGGATTTTTGGTGTTCGTGCAGGGGCCTTGCTGCTCGTGGTTCTCGTGTTGTTCCCGGGATTTTCGGGGCTGTGGCGCCTTGGGTTGGCGTTTGCTGCCGGTTGTCTCGCCTCCTTGGGGGGGTGCGTGTTGTCCGCCTCCCGGTTCTGTCCCTTTGACCTTCCTCTGTGGGTAGTTAGCTCCGGGGAGCCGACGGGGCTCCCCCCAGAAAACCAGCGTTGAATGTAATGAAACGCCAATTTCTGGGTGAGACCCGGAGGCTCCCCGGCAACCCTCCCTCCCTCCGGTCGGCGTTTTTCGCGTGTTTTGACATCCAGCCTCAGAACTGATGGGTGGATAGCCGGCGTGGGAGGTCTGGGGCTCCCCCTTCCCCCTCCCGGGGAGGGGGGAGCTGCGCAGACAGCGGCGCGGTGACGTATGACGTCATACTAGTTTCCGTGTTTTCTGTTGAAGAGTTCTATTCACTAGTTCGGCTTAGGTAGCAATTTTCACCAGAATAGGGGTTTGTTTTGGAATGCTTACCTTTCTGGATGCTTGACCCGGTCGATGGCAGACATAGAATGCTTCCAACCACACGGGGGTTTCTATAGGCCATTGCTCCCCTTGCCTCTCTGAGGGGGCCAGGTTCTGGCTCGTGGTCCCCGGTAGGCCCTAGAACTCCATACACATGACTGATGCCAAAGTCTGACATTAGCATATCAGCCGGTAAAGCTCCGGGGAGCCTCCGGGTCTCACCCAGAAATTGGCGTTTCATTACATTCAACGCTGGTTTTTTTTATTGGAGTTAAAATTAACGTAGATATATGACCGAACCTAACCAACCCTACCTAATTTAACCTAACCAATCTTTATAGGTTAGGTTAGGTTAGGTAGTCGAAAATGTTAGGTTAGGTTAGGTAGACGAAAAACAATTAATTCATGAAAACTTGGCTTATTAGGCAAATTGGGCCTTGCATAGTAGGCTGATAAGTGTGTTCTGGCTACTAGGTACGACATAGATATATATATATAGATATATATATATATAGATATAGATATATATATATAGATATAGATATATATATATAGATATATATATATATATATATAGATATATATATATAGATATATATATATCTATATATATATAGATATATATATATAGATATATATATATAGATATATATATATAGATATATATATATAGATATATATATATAGATATATATATATAGATATATATATATAGATATAGATATATATATATATATATATATATATATATATATATATATATATATATATATATATATATATATATACAGTATATATATATATATATATATATATATATATATATATATATATATATATATATATATATATATATATATACAATATATATATATATTATATATACAATATATATATATATATATATATATATATATATATATATTATATATACAATATATATATATATATATATATATATATATATATATTATATATACAATATATATATATATATATATATATATATATATATATATATATATATATGTCGCACCTAGTAGCCAGAACTCACTTCTCAGCCTACTATGCGAGGCCCGATTTGCCTAATAAGCCAAGTTTTACTGAATTAATATATTTTCTCTAATTTTTTTCTTATGAAATGATAAAGCTACCCATTTCATTATGTATGAGGTCAATTTATTTTTATTAGAGTTAAAATTAACGTAGATATATGACCGAACCTAACCAACCCTACCTAACCTAACCTAACCTATCTTTATAGGTTAGGTTAGGTTAGGTAGCCGAAAACGTTAGGTTAGGTTAGGTTAGGTAGGTTAGGTTGTCGAAAAAACATTAATTCATGAAAACTAGGCTTATTAGGCAAATCAGGCCTTGCATAGTAGGCTCAGAAGTGAGTTCTGGCTACTAGGTACGACATATATATATATATATATATATATATATTATATATACAATATATATATATATATATATATTATATATATATATATATTATATATATATAATATGTATATAAAGTATATTTTGGTAGCAGTCTTCCTTGTAAACATATGTTGTTGAATATGACCGAAAAGGTAAGATTAATAATTCTAACACGAATCTTCTCAATATTTCTTATGTTTTTCTTCACTGTCGGTGGTAATAAGAAATAACAATTCTCCGAAATTCATTTTTTAATTGTCTGACGCCTGAACGCGTTTGGTAATTCGTATTACATTTTCAATGACTTAATTTACACACAAATTCTTCGTACTTATACTCTATTGGATGAGGTGATATGGTACAAAAGTTTTGGGTGAGGTGACAAACACAAGACAGAACATGAAACAATGGGTATAAATTGGATAAGTGAACATATGAACGAAAGTAACTGCAGAAGGTCTATTGGCCCATACTTCCTCTTGCTGCTTCCATATTGGTTCGGGGTTTTGAAGTAGGTAGAATATAGTTGTGCATTAATTGGCTGTTAATTGCTGGTGTTGACTTTTTGATGTGTAGTGCCTCACTGATGTCTAGCCGCATGCTATCGCCATACCTATCGATGATTTCTGTGTTGTTTGTTAAGATTTCTCTGGTGATGGTGTGGTTGTGAGAAGAGATTATGTGTTATATGAGATTATGTGGGAGCCATCAAGGAACACATAATCTCTTCTCACAACCAGACCATTTTATTTCTTTAGTATATCGCCATCCATGTATTTAAAAGCAATTCTGAAGTTAGAAAGGGTGGCATAGGCTCCTCGCACAACGTTCTTTATGTGGTCCTCGGGTGATAGTTTTCTATCTAGAACCACCCCTAGATCTCTTTCTTTATCAGAATTCTTTAAAGATTTCTCACATAATATATAGGTTGTGTGGGGTCTATGTTCTCCAATTCCACATTCCATAACATGGCATTTATTAACATTAAATTCCATTTGCCAAGTGGTGCTCCATATACAGTACTTATTTTGTACAGGTTATCTTGAAGGGCATGACAATCATCTAAGTTTCTTATCCTTCCTATTACCTTAGCATCATCAGCAAACATGTTCATATAGTTCTGTATACCAACTGGTAGATCTTTTATGTAGACAATAAACATCACTGATGCAAGAACTGAACCCTGTGGTACTCCACTTCTGACATTTCTCCAGTCCGATACATTGCCTCTGATTACTGCCCTCATTTTTCTATCAGTCAGAAAATTTTTCATCCATGTTAGAAGCTTACCAGTCACCCCTCCAATATTTTCCAGTTTCCAAAACAACCTCTTATGTGGAACTCTGTCAAAAGCCTTTTTTAGGTCCAGATATATGCAGTCAACCCAACCATCTCTTTCCTGTAATATCTCTGTGGCTCGATCATAGAAACTAAGTAAATTCGATACACAGGATCTTCTAGATCAAAAACCATACTGTCTGTCTGATATTATATCATTTCTCTCCAGGTGTTCTATCCATTTAGTTTTGATTAGTTTTTCCAATACTTTAACTTTTACACTTGTCAATGATACAGGTCTATAATTGAGGGGGGTCTTCCCTGCTGCCACTTTTGTAGATTGGAACTATGTTAGCCTGTTTCCACACGTCTGCTACGATTCCTGTACACAGGAATGCCTGAAAGATCAGGTGAAGTGGAATGCTGACCTCAGATGCACATTCTCTTAGAACCCATGGTGAAACTCCATCTGGGCCAGCTGCTTTGTTCTTCCCGAGCTCCTTTAGCATATTTTCCACTTCATCTCTAGACACCTCTATCCGCTCTATGTTGTTCTCTGGAATTCTTATTGTATCTGGTTCCCTAAAGATTTCATTTTGTACAAACACACTTTGGAACTTTTCAATTAATGTTTCACACATTTCCTTTTCATTTTCCATGAATCTGTTTCCCATTTTCTACCTCTGGATATTATCCTTTACCTGCAATTTGTTGTTTATGAATTTGTAGAATAGGCCCGGTTCTGTTTTACATTTATCCGCTATCCCTTTTTCAAAATTTCTTTCTGCCCCTCTCCTTACTGCCGTATAGTTATTTCTCGCATCTTTGTATCGCTGGTATGTTTGGGGGTTTGGCCTCTTCCTATACTGATTCCATTTTTGTGTCTTTTGGTCTGTGGTCCTCTCACAATTTCTGTTGAACCAATCCTGTTTTCTGGCCGTGTATCTCTGTTTTGGTATGAATGTTTGTGTGCCTTCCTCGTATATTTTTAAAAATTTAGCATACATTTAATTTACTTCCCTGCCTAGGAACAAGTTTGTCCAATTACACTCATTAAAAAAATTTTGAAGTTCCCCATAGTGACCTCTCCTTAAATTGAGTTTATCAACTGTTTCAATGTCCCCATTTTCTTCTAGATGATATCTTAAAGCATAATCAATGTCTAACAGGACGTGATCACTCTTTCCCAAGGGAGGAAGGTACTGGATGTCAAATATCTCTTCTTCTTTCCTGGTGAATACTAGATCCAGTACTGACGGTACATCTCCTGCCCTCATTCTTGTGGCCTGCTTTATGAGTTGATACAAGAATGTCTCCAGAATGAGGTTCACAAATCTGCATGTACAAAAGTCCTCTGTTCTTGCTTCATAGGCCTCCCAGTCTATTGCTTTAAAGTTGAAGTCCCCCAGTATCAACAGTCGTGATTTATCCTTATCTGCTTGTACAATAATATCTCTCATGACCATTATGAGGCCCTCACGTTTGTCATCCAGTTCTTCCTTTGTCCATGTGTTGCTTGCTGGTGGGCTGTAGGCATTTAAAATTATCAGCTTATCATCTTGATTCCAGATCTGCAATGCCATTATGTCAATATCTCGAGGGTTTTCAAATATTAACTCTCTTACCTTCAGGTGTTTTTTCACCAGTACAGCCACTCCTCCTCCCTTCCTAGTTTTCCTGTCACGTCTCCAAACTGAACAGCCTCTTGGAAATATGACTTCATTTATTATATTTCCTTCAAGTTTCGTCTCTGATAATGCGACAATATCTGGGACCCTAAGCTGGATTATATCTTGCAACTCCAATGTTTTTGACCTCACTCCATCTATGTTGGTATATACAATTTTCAGGAACATGTTCCCTTTTCCTTTGCTCTTTACTCCCCCTTCCACTACTGATCTTGTTGTTTTGTTTTTATGTACCATTTCACAAGCTTTCCAGTCCCTGTCACTTTGTAGAAAAAAGAATTTCTGTCTTCTTCATTTCTATCTCCATTTAGACATTTTGCTTCAATTAGGTTCATTTTCAGCTTTTCTCTGTCTTCCTTGGAAAGGTCATGTCTTATTGACCAAAATTTGCCAGCCTCATCACTGCAATTTCCTGGCATTTCTAAGCATTTCCATCATGTTTTTCACTCCATTAAACGTCACCCTTAAGGGGCGGTTCTTGTCTTTCTCATATTTTCCTATTCTTCTAAAATCACCGACATCACTGTGTCAGTGATTTTCAGTGAGTGTCAGTGAGTGATAAAATCACAAATCAATGTGTGTGTGTGTAATTACCTAAGTGTAGTTACAGGATGAGAGCTACGCTCGTGGTGTCCCGTCTTCCCAGCACTCTTTGTCATATAACGCTTTGAAACTACTGACGGTCTTGGCCTTCACCACCTTCTCCCCTAACTTGTTCCAACCGTCTACCACTCTGTTTGCGAAAGTGAATTTTCTTATATTTCTTCGGCATCTGTGTTTAGCTAGTTTATATCTATGACCTCTTGTTCTTAAAGTTCCAGGTCTCAAGAAATCTTCCCTATCGATTTTATCAATTCTTGTTACTATTTTGTATGTAGTGATCATATCACCTCTTTTTCTTCTGTCTTCTAGTTTTGGCATATTTAATGCCTCTAACCTCTCCTCGTAGCTCTTGCCCTTCAGTTCTGGGAGCCACTTAGTAGCATGTCTTTGCACCTTTTCCAGTTTGTTGATGTGCTTCTTAAGATATGGGCACCACACAACTGCTGCATATTCTAGCTTTGGCCTAACAAAAGTCCTGAACAATTTCTTGAGTATATCGCCATTCATGTATTTAAAAGCAATTCTGAAGTTAGAAAGTGTGGCATAGGCTCCTCGCACAATATTCTTTATGTGGTCCTCAGGTGATAGTTTTCTATCTAGAACCACCCCCTAGATCTCTTTCTTTATCAGAATTCTTTAAAGATTTCTCACATAATATATAGGTTGTGTGGGGTCTATGTTCTCCTATTCCACATTCCATAACATGGCATTTATTAACATTAAATGCCATTTGCCAAGTGGCGCTCCATGTACTTATTTTGTCCAGGTCTTCTTGAAGGGCATGACAATCATCTAAGTTTCTTATCCTTCCTATTATCTTAGCATCATCAGCAAACATGTTCATATAATTCTGTATACCAACTGGTAGATCATTTATGTAGACAATAAACATCACTGGTGCAAGAACTGAACCCTGTGGTACTCCACTTGTGACATTTCTCCAGTCCGATACATTGCCTCTGATCACACCCCTCATTTTTCTATCAGTCAGAAAATTTTTCATCCATGTTAGAAGCGTACCTATCACTCCTCTAGTATTTTCCAGTTTCCAGAACAACTTCTTATGTGGGACTTATGTCGAAAGCCTTTTTTAGGTCCAGATAGATGCAGTCAACCCAACCATCTCTTTCCTATAATACCTCTGTTGCTCAATCATAGAAACTGAGTAAATTCGATACACAGGATGTTCCAGATCGAAAACCATACTGTCTGTCTGATATTATATCATTTCTCTCCAGGTGTTCTACCCATTTAGATTTAATTATTTTTTCCAATATTTTGACTATTACACTTGTCAATGATACCGGTCTATAATTTAGGGGGTCTTCCCTGCTTCCACGTTTGTAGATTGGAACTATGTTAGCCTTTTTCCACACATCGGCTACAACTCCTGTAAACAGGGATGCCTGAAAAATCAGTTGAAGAGGAATGCTGTGATAGAATGGGAAAGTTTTCCACTGGTTTGTGAACTCTGGACATCGTAAGCAAATCCGAACATCCCCCGCTTCGGCCAACCATTGTTCATCGAACCGGGCGAGTAAATCCGGCCTGAAAAGTGTGCGAACTAGCCGGAGATTCGTTGAATCGGGGTACATTGAATCGAGGTTGTACTGTGTGTGTGTGTGTGTATATATATATATATATATATATATATATATATATATATATATATATATATATATATATATATATATATATATATATATATATAATGTCTTATGTTTCTTTTCACTGTTGATGGTAATTGAAAAATCAATTCTCCAAAATTCATTTTTATTTCTAGTCTGACGCGACACTTGAACGCGTTTCGTAATAACTTGTTACATTTTCAAAGACTTTAGTTTACACACACAGAACTATAACCTGCAAACACTAAACAGAGTCCTACTATGCAATAATTTAATTGGCTTTTATTTTATATACCTGCATTAGTGTGAAGTGATATGTTACAACAGTTTTGGATGAGGTGAAAACACAAGACAGAACATGAAACATTGGGTATAATATTGGGTAAGTTTAAAGGGAAGAACGGAAGTAACTGCAAAGGGCTTATTGGCCCATATTTCTTGATGCTTCTATATTGGTGCGGAGTCTTGAAGTGGGTAGAATATAGTTGTGCATTAATTCGCTGTTGATTGCTGGTGTTGACTTCTTGATGTGTAGTGGCTTGCAGATATCAAGCCGCCTGCTATTGCTGTATCTATCGATGATTTCTGTGTTTTTTGTTAAGACTTCTCTCGTGATGGTCTGGTTGTGGGAAGAGATTATATGTTCTTAACCACTTACTGCGCCAACCGAGTTTTCTCGGTCGGCGGGAAACTGCGCCAACCGAGAAAACTCGTTTTGATTTTTCGTAATCAATTCTAAATGTGTACGAGGTTGGTTGTGTACGAAATGGACTCTTAGGACCTCCAGTGAGAGGCAGCCATCTTGGAAAAAAATCCCAGAATGCCCTAGGGCTGCTGGCTGGGTTAGTATTGAATGAGCAACCATGCGTGGCACACGCGCCTTTGGCTCCCAAATACCTGTCCGACGCGGTGTTGAAAGATAATGCTCTGTCAGTGAAATTCAAACCTTATTGTTTGAAGAATCCAGTCCCCATCCACCATCCATCCATCCAATCATCCACCCATCCAATCATCCATCCATCCAGTTTCTCCTCCATCCATCTATCCAGTTCCCCCACCATCCATCCATCCAGTCCCCTCACAATACATCCGGTCCCCATCCACCACCCATCCAATCATCCACCCTCTATCCATCCATCTAGTTCTCCCTCCAGCCATCTATCCAGTTCCCCCTCCATCCCTCCATCCAATTCCCTCACCATCCATCCATCCAGTCCCCTCACCATCCATCCAGTCCCCTCACCCTCCTGGGACCCATTGTGTGATATATAATAAGAACTTTACTGTTCAGAAAACAAAAAAGCAGAAAACAATGAAATTCTATTCAAAGAATTCAAGATCGGTCGATGGAATAGACTTGTAAACAAACTGAGAGCTCCTCGCCACTCGCTCCCAGCACCACGCGTTCGTTTGACCCATACGCGTACGAACAGACGTTGTCTTTCATTCCAAATTTTACGACGAATTTGACGTCGTGTTCCAAAAAAATTGTCTTCTAGGGCAGTCGTCAACCGAGGTTCCATTGTATCTGAGATCTGTTTCGAGACATATATTTCCCTAACAAAGGTAGAGTGTAGTCATTGCTCCAATAATCCGAGATGACGTGTTTTACACAATGTCTCATCAACATACATAGTGCGAGAAATACATATTCACCTACATTAGTGTTTTCCAACGCTGTAATCATGAAAAATTTGTTAACTCATGTTCAATGAGATGAGCCGTGTAAATGTTCATTTCATGAGCAATATGTTCTATGAGCAGCTCATCAAAATATGCAGTAAAAAAGTCCATTTCACACATGTCCTCACCAGTATCAGGGAAACGGTCTGTAATCCCAACATCTTTATTGCCAAAGGCAGGAATTAGTGGAATAAAATCTTCACCTTCATTTCACACACGTACACCTGGTGCCTTGCGAGATACAACAGCAGCACTAGGGCAAGGAATCGTTGCACACCGTGGACCAGGAGCTGAAGCCCATCCACACAAAGTACAAGCGTGAACTGAAGATGAGGTAAAATCATGTGAACATGAGGGGCTTTGTTCTTTATTGCCTCAATGTGGTGCCATGCGGTGGCATTTGGCTGGACGAGTCGCTGACTCGACAACTGCTTGATAACAGCACTACCACTAACAACAGGCCCTGTAATATAATTTTCTGATTCAACTTCACTAAAACCAGAAAAGGGGTCACCTTCCTCTGACTTGTCACCAAAAGTATCCTTATACTGCAAATATCCACAAGAACTATGTGGTCGGGAGCGAATTGGTGTAGAGAGTGGACGAGGAAGCAGTGGAGGCAGTGGTGAATATGTAGGCCTCACCCTGGGAGCAAGCTGGATCTCATCCTCACTCTGTTAGATTCACATCGTACTCCTGTGTATAATCTTTATCGATGTCAGAGTCATCAATATCACTTTCCTCACCATCAGAAAATAATTCAGTATTAAGTTCATCCTCAGTCAATGATTGTGGGGTGCGGTGCATTGAGCGAGGCTGAGGCAAGGTGTCAGGGTGCTAATATCTTCTCTGCAGTATTTATTTTGGAGCTCTCTACATTTCTTATATTTCCACTTTGTCTTGGTTAATTTAGTATCCTGCAACTTCCTGAAATGGAACTTGATCGGACCTCCTGACCATTCACGACCTGTCGAGGCTGAACCAGTTCATTCCTTGCCATCGTTCCAGATGATTACCTTTTCCCAGGTTCCTCTTTTACTAAAGGTGGACACTTGGATGATCTCCCTGGACCTCTGGGATTCATAGTGGCACATCACTATACATCTGAAGTTCATGGATTGGTTAGGTATTGTGATGGGGCAGATGGCTTAATGCTTTCTGGTTCTCTCACTTGGTCTCAATCTGGCTCCACGTATGTTTACATGCTTAGATTGAGTTGTAATGGCTCCTTTTCGTTTGTTGGGGCTTCATGTTTTAGCCTACCTTGATGACTGACTGGTGTGGGCTCCTAGTCTGTCTGAGTGTCTTCTAGCCAGGGATTTGGTTCTTTCCTAGCTCACTGGGTTCAAGTTCCTGGTGAACTGGCAGAAGTGCCAGTTGGTTCAGTCCCAGGTTCAGACTTGGCTGGGCCTCTTGTGGGACTCTCAATTGGTTTTGCTTTCCCTTCCTCCACTGGCTTTGATCCAGCTGCAATGCTGCTTTCTTGCTGCCTGGTGCTGAGTCGGCCCCAGGTGACTCAACGGTTGCGAAGTGTGGGAGCCTGAACTTTTGCTGCATAGTTTTCCTCAGGACAAAGTGGTCTCTGGGGGCTGTTCTGGTATCTCTGGTTCAGTCCCTTTATCCACTGTTCTGTCTCTAAAGGCATTTTGGGGTTCAGTTCCCTGGTGCCTTCCTCTGCCCTTGCTTGACGTTTTCACAGATGCCTCGACTCCGGGTTGGGGCTATGTAACCAACACTCAACAGGCTGGCCAAGGTCATTGGTCTCCCTTTTGTTATGTGTACAGTATGGTGCAGGAGTTTGCAGTTGTTACATGCTGGGTGTAGGGATACAATTCCTTTGAGCTCTGTGCTGCAGCTTCATTTGGACTGTTTCCCCATGGTTCATTACCTTAACCAAGGGGAGTTCATACCAGTCCCCTGCCCTTTGGAGCTGAATGCTTTGAGTAGCTCTTCTGCTGTTTTTTTGGGGTTTGGCTTTCTGTGCTGTTCATGTTCAGGGAGTGTCCATTGTTTTCATGGATAGTCTGTCTCGGTTCCTTCCTGTCTCCACTTAACCCCTTAACCCTTAACACTTTCGCGCTCTCCGCAAAGGTCACTCAGCCAACCGAATGTGCGCGCTGCGTTTTTATCGCTTAAGCGTAAAAACAAAAATGTGTATACTCTTTTTACTCTTCTGACCTTAGTTCTCATGCTACGTATTTCATTTTGGTACCAACGTGTTTGCAATAAAATTCTCTAGAAGAACATCAGTAAAAAAAGTCACGAAACGTATAGGGATACCAGCACCAAATAAATAATTACGAAGATGACTCGCCGTGAGCGCCCATCAGCAACAAAATGTTTTTACTCTTGGGATTGTAATCACCTCCACACTTGTTCTACAGCGTTAATTTTGGTATCAATGGATTCGCAATGAAATTCCCAACACGGTGATATGAATATAAGCGTAGAATAATGATTGCGGCCCGCCCGCAAGAGTGTGGGAACTGGTGAAATTGTTACCCAGTATCGGTGACGGGACGACGCACGGCGCTTTGAAAGTTTATACTTATTTCACTCTCATGACATTAATTTTCTATGTACGTCATTCATTTTTGCATCAATGTGTTCGCAATAGAATGTTCTATGTGCCCATAGGTAAAAAATATCAACAAAGCGTAAATTAGAATAGCGCCAAATATAAAACAACGCTGGAACATATCAGTGAGCGTCAAACACGCACGAAATGTTTTTACTTTTGTTATGTTTGTCAAGTTTATACTTGATGCACACAGTTATTTTTGGTTGTATATTGATCGGAATAAAATTCCCTAAACAGACATATGCATATAATACATGATATGGGGGAAGCATTACCAGTATAAACGGCTAAAGTCACCCACCTGCAACCCGTTTGGGACAAAATACCATTTGATCGAAGTTATCCACACCTTTCATGAACTTATTGTACCATGCAGCCTAGTGGTGAGAAAGAGAGCCTCATAGCGCGCAGTTTAAAACAAACCCAAAGTAAATCGGATAAAAATTGAATTTTATACAAATATTTTAAAAGTTGACATAACTTTATGTCCACTATGCGTTTACGTTAGACGAAACCGGACGCGCCGGCGCGTTCAGATAGCGCGAAAGTGTTAACATGCTAGGGGTATAATATCCTTTCTTCCCCTCAGGCGCATGTAATTTTGAAAAAAAAAAAATATTTTTCTTCCTAACCTGTTAATTTGTGTTTACTGATCATGGGAAAAATAATAAAAAAAATCGTCTGCCAAAGTCTGCCAAAAAATAGGCGCTGACTCAGCGTGCGTCCCAGGCAGTCTGTTGCTCACCAGCTGTCAGGCCGGAGTTGCCACAAAGAGATAATTACCTAATTATTTCAATGTCTCTGATTGATTTTTCATAGTTTTTTTGCTGTAATATTATTCAATAGTGTGTAGTTTGATATATTTATGTAATAAAATGAGTGAATCATTGCTGTACTCAAAAATATGGTGTGCATATTGTTGATTCAGTTATGTTCATCAATCAGTGAACAAATACTTTGTCGGTTATTACACTATAAGCACAGGTTATATATAAGTATCTGCATGTTTTGTTCACTATAATGAACCACTAAGTAGCTATTATGAGTCAAAAAGTAACGAGGAGTGACCGCCGTGTACCAGCCAGCCACTCCCGCCCTCCCTCAAGTCATCTGACTCACCCACATTCTCCTCCCACAATACTGTTTTTGCTATAATTCACTATATACAGACGTTATATATAAGTATCTACATGTTTTGTTCAACATAACTGTACATCTAAGCTTGTATGGTGAGTAAAGGCACAAAGACGTAGGACCTCACACAGTCAGCTGATGGCTGCCGCCCTCAAGGCCAGACGCACTAATATTTCTCCTCCAACAATACTGTGTGGTGTTATTACGCTATATACACACATTATATATAAATATCTACCTGTTTTATTCACCATACTTGTACAAATAAACTGGTATGGTGCCCAAAGACCATCGTGGTAACCAGTAAACAACACCGTCGTCTGCACGGTGGCGTCGTGCAGACGACGCCACCGCCCTCACCAAAATGGCGGCTCCCAACCTTCTCTTGCTGTTTATACCCTCTATACACACGTTATATATAAGTATCTACATTTGTGCTCACCATAGCGAACCACTAAGCTGGTATGGTGAGTGCAGTCAATAAAAGGTGGCTCACACACAGTCAGAAGACATCGCCACCACCCTCCCTCCCACAGCATTACTCCTCCCTCCATGGCGCACAGCGCTAAATATCACCAGAATCCTGCTATTATCAGAACCCTGGTCAGTTTTATCACAGTCAGGGGTCTTCTGTAATAATATCATCGCTACATAATAGCATGAACAAGTATATTTTGGCATTTTTAGGCGATGCTGTGGTCACAAGCTGAACAGCAGTGCTGTTAGCTCATGCTGCGTGCATCAGGCTTGGTTGCTCACTCAGTACTGAGGCCAATAACACCTGGGAGTTTGGCCCACGATTTTTTTTTAAAATGGCGTCTGTTTACAAGAGCCCTGATGAAGGTGTGGTGAACCCCATGTATCCGCGGGCCGTTTAAATCTTGCGTAGTACTCCAACACGTCATATGACGTGATGCGCAGTTGACTTGAACAATGTCCAACACGTCTGATGACGTGATGCGCACTTTAAGGGTTAACTGTGCGACCTCCAATTATGACACCCCCCCCCCCCCAAGTGTGCAAGAAATAAATTCTCAGGAAAAAATTCTTTGTTCTGAAAGTTTCAAAAACACCTCCCTGTATATGGGTATAGCAACGGAATGTCGAGATTGTACTTACTTTGGCTGCTATGGGGTCCGTAAGGTGGCACGTGACGTCGTCATTCCCCATGCGCTCGTGCTGTAAGCTCCCGGGGCTGGTGGTGCGCCTGGCGCAGGATGCGCGCGCTGCCACGAATATATTTTTGTTCATTTTTTGTGTACAGTTCCAAATACATTTTATTAGATTTTACGTGCCGATCCAATGTATGGTGAACACGTACACTATATTATGGCAGTAGAACATCCGTACCTTTTGTAGACACTGTGTTACGTGCATCACAAACAAGTACACTTACCCTGCACTTATTTCCAATTTATCACACTGATATATTTATATTTACATTATATATACACACTGTACAGTATCACACACTATATACACACATTATACACACACTCAGTACTCCGCGAGTGTGTGATATGCTGCGAAACAGCCAACGGGGCAGAGGGGCACCTTGCACTCCACGCACCAGATGCTGATGCATCTTCGTTTTTGTGCTCTGTAGTGTTCCTGCATACTATGCACTCACGTTTACCCTTCTTCAATGATGCTGTGCCTGGCATATACTCCAGCATGTGTACCCCGAAGTTCTCATTTCCCCGCAGTCTGTCTGAAGCTGCATGTGGCATTGCACCCCGCGCGGTACTACGGAGCCCTCCCTACCATACTTTACCAGCAGCTGTGACACAACGCTGGCACTGAAGGTACGTATAGACGGTTTCCTGCCGGACTTCACTAGGTACATATTGAAGCAGTTGAGCACTGCAACATCCATGAGGTGGAAGAAGAACTTTTTCGTCCACTTCACATACGCCCACGCATTCCACACCACCAAGCATCATGTCACATTTATTGACAAGGCGCATGTTCACGTTATAGTCTATGACAGTCCGGCTTATACATGGGGTTGCGTGTCTGAAAGTGGACCTTCCCACTGTCCAACATGGCACCGGTGTGAATCGTCATCAGCATATTCAGCTCGCGTCTGTCCTTTCACCGCACTGACAGTATATTGTCACACTTGCGCAGCTGGCACTCACCCATGGATATACCTATACCGAACACTGGCATTTCCCTCCTGAGGACCTTCACAGTGCCACATACGCTGGTGTTGTGGGCAAGGAGGTATCTGGTCAACAGAGGGCTGGTGTAATAGTTATCGGTGAACAGTATATGCCCCCTGTTCAGCAACGGTTCCATCAGGTTTTTTTACAACACTACAGGAGAACCTGTGTTCATCTTGAGCTGGTATGTCGACGTTTGTACCAGAATACAAGATCATGTCCAGGACGATACCAGTCTCACAGTTGCACAGCACGAAAAACTTCAGTCCAAAACGGTGCCACTTTGAAGTGATGTACTGCTTGAATGCCAGTCTGCCCTTGAACAGTACAAGCGACTTGTCGATAACGACATTCTGTCCAGGTACATAATAATCCCTGAACTTCCCTCGCAGGCTGCTGAATACCTTGCGTACCTTCCACAGTCTGTGTCTGTCTGTCCTCATTTGCCTTATTCTCGAAATGCAGGCACCTGAGAATCAAGAGGAACCTATCCCGCGACATATACCGGTTGAACACGGGCGATGGAACAAGGCTGTCTTTGTTCCAATAGTCCTGGACAACAGCTTTCTCAGAGTACCTAATCATCATGCATAGTGCCTCATCATCATGCATAGTGCCAGAAACACATACATCTCGTCGATTGTCGTATCCTTCCATCGCGTGAGTCATGAGGCAGGTAATATACCGCCGTCTATGAGGGTGTGGGCGTACATGTTTGTCTCGGTCACAAGATGCGTCATGAAGACGTTGTCAAAATATGCCTGGAAATAGTCCATGTCCGCCATATCATCACCGGTATATGGGAATAAAGCTGTAACACCAACATCGGTATCATCAAACGTTGGTATTTGAGGGACAAATGTGACGCAATCCTCCCACACAAGTACACCAGGGGGTTTGGTGTTGGCGCCAACACCACGGCCAACACCACCACGAGCACCAAAACCACGGCTATGTCGTCTGCTGCTGCTGCTGCTGCTGCTGGAGCTGCGTGAGGGTATGTTTGGTGCTGAGGCAGATTTTCGTATCATAGGCCTACCACAAACATGTGATGTTGAGGGCCCACTGTCGTCATGCTGTGAGACACACTGCCGCCTGCCTCGATGTGTTGCTGAGGCAGCAAAACTCCGCCTGGTACCACCCCTGCTGCTAGTACTAGGGTCGTCCACACTACTCGTATCGGAGCCAATGTCACTGAAGCCCGAGAAAGATTCGTCACATGTACTGTCACTGAAAAAACTAGCGTCTGGGGACATACATTATACTGGTGATGATAACGGTGTTAACCCAGGGCGGCGAGACAGGCCGGGCGAGGAGCGTGTACCGTACACGCTCGCCACATCATCCACTTTCGTCTCTCCCTCACTCGTATCAGACCTCTGTGTCAGGCCTTTCTCTGGATCATAGTCCAGGTCATCATCCATAGCTCCGTCGTTGTACATAATATCGCGAATCTCCTCCTCAGAGAGTTGTTTTCCATGACCGCGGACGTGGTCATGGATGACGTGGAGCGGGAGCTCATTGACGATGCATCAGACATGGTTGCTGCTTGGGAACTGGGGCTCCCCACGACCGCGGGACATGCTGGGAATTTTTTTCAAGATGGCGGATGATCACTGGGGCCCCCAGCCATCCATTCCATACCCGCGTCACCGCGCGCCACTTTTAAATGAAACGTGAAAAATACAAATACCTGGAGGCGCGTAGTGCACCCCAAGTGTGAGTGCATTGTGCAGTTAAAGGGTTAATGAACTGTCGATGCCGTCTCATTCCTTTGGCTTTGCATGTTGTTTAGGTGCCCAGAGGTTGGCCTCTTTGCATCAGTGTGGAATTGGTGCTGTCCATTGCATGAGGCTGGGTGTCCTAACCCAGGTGTTTTACCGTGGATCTGCCTTTATCAGAAGGTCAGCCTGGTGATGTACAGTATTTTCCTTGTTTGACCTTCTTCGCTCTTCATGTCTGGATTTTTTTACTTCTTTATTGCCAACTTTGTGGTGAGCAGGTGGTTTCTTTGATGGTGTCCCAACTGCATTCCTTTTCTAGACAAAAGTATGCAGTTTGAGATGCTCCTTTTGCCTCTTCATTTCCCTTCCTCTTCATTCTGATACCTGCGGTGCTCCCTCCTTCCTGGTAAGTGCCCTTTTCATCCTTCCCCATGGTCAGTTAGCTTAACCGCCGTGCAGCTCCGAGTTTATTGTGAAATTCCCCCGGTGCGCATGAAATAAAGTGTTCCCCAAAAATTCTTTTTTCTTCGTAAAATGATAAATTCCCTTCCCTGAACATGTCAATGTAAAAATAAATACCAAATTTCACTTACTTTGGCTGTGGGGACGTGGACAAGGTGAGCTGTGACGTCATCAGGGCCTGGTCGCCCGTGCAGGAATCGCCCAGACACGGTTGCGCGGGCCATTCAAGCACTGGGTGTTGCCACAAATATATTTTCAATTATTTATTTTATGTATTTCCAATGAGGTTATATTTGTTTTTTTTATCATATATGATGCATATTTGTGTCCTTTACAATATGTATACAGTAGAACGTTCATAATGTTCCATGGAACTGTGATACATGTCAGTAATGTGCCCACAATAAATGTTTATTGTCGCAATATTACCTGTTAAAAATTCATTAAAATTATAATAAGTACAGTTTCACACACTATTTACACAGTAACACACTGTATTACACACTCAGTACTTCGGAAGTGAGTAATAATCAACTAAGTAGCCCATGGTACACAGCGCGACTTTGCTCTCAGTGCACCAGGTACAGATAAATTTTTGTTTCCTGTTTCTTCATTCTGTGTGCTTGCAAATAACGCACTCACGTACACCCTTGGCTTTAGTACTTGTAGGTGGTATGTAGCCAAGCTTGTGAAGCATAAGGTAGTATTGAAAAGATTATAGGAAAAGATCAATTTGTAAGGTAGTCTTGAAAAGATTGCTTTGTATGGTCCCACACAGGAAGAGATTCAGCTTACCTCAAAGAGTGTCCGTCAGTCAGAAAGAGATTCAGCTAGCCTCAAAGAGTGTCCGTCAGTTAGGAAGAGATTCAGGTATTCTTGAAAATATCAATGGAAAACACCACCATGGAAGCCGCTAACACTATTCATCTATGCTACTTGTATCAGGTGCATCATCACTGAACGCAGAAAACGATTCATATATGTATCATCTAAATAAATTGGAGATAGCATAGGATTGCAAGGGTGACGCTCAGAGCTACAACTGGATACGCTCGCTGTATCATCCTCATAGGTGCTGTATCACTTGCATCCGACTTTTGTGTTAGGTCCTTATTGTGCCTAGCTTCACCAATATTATGACCCTTATGCTCTTCAAACAATAAGGTTTGAATTTCACCGACAGAGCGTTATCTTTCAACACCGCATCGGACAGGTGTTTGGGAGCCAGAGGCGCATGTGCCACCCATGGTTGCTCATTCAGAACTAACCCAGACAGCAGCCCTAGGGCATTCTGGGATTTTTTTCCAAGTTGGCTGCCTCTCACTGGAGGTCCTAAGAGTTCATTTCGTACACAACCAACCTCGTACACATTTAGAATTGGTACCGAAAAATCAAAAATAGTTTTCTCAGTTGGCACAGTTTCCCGCCTACCGAGAATACTTGGTTGGCGCAGTTAAGCGGTTAAGGGAATCACACAAGGGGCTTCTGTCAGAAAGCCAGTGTTAAATGTAATGGAAAGCCAATTTCTGGGTGAGCTCTGGTGGCTCCTTGACACACTCCCTTTCGCAGGGAGTCAGGCTTCTGCTTCAGTGGGGTTATAAAAGGTGTAGTTGTTTGTTCACATAGTTTAGGGAATTGTATGGGAATTTTCAAGTCTGCAGGTATTGGAAACAGCCAGCTGTGGTTTGTTCTGCCTTGCTGATTTTCTGGTGCTTCCCTTGGTAGTAGCATAAATGAGTAACTTAATATATAAATGCCACAGACCCCTTTACCTCTGTGAGGGGACCAGGTTCTGAGGGACCCAGTGCGCCAGAGAGTTCCACGACTCATGGCACCTAGTAGATGGCACCCACATCAGATATGGTAGCTTCAGGGAGCTTCTGGGGCTCGCCCAGAAAATGGTGTTTCATTACATTCAACGCTGGTGTTTTAGAATTAGTAAAATTATGTATCTTTATCTACAGCAGAAAAGACCTACTGATGGGGCAAATGTTGCTGCGAAGAGAAGGAAAGTCATGGAGAGTTGTGATAAAGGATACAGTGAAGCTCAAGAGGTCCCATTCACACACATTCTTTACAACAGGAAGTTCTGCGAAAGATTTGCCCCTAATCACATATTAAATAAAATTAATAAAGGTTAGTAATAACATACATATAATGTGTGTGTTTGTGTGGACTCACCTAATTGTACTTGTGGGGATTGAGCTTTGGCTCTTCGGTCCCTCCTCTCAAACATCAGTGAGCCTGTGTACAGGTTCTTCAGCTTATTGGGCTCTGTCATATCAACATTTGAAACTGTGTATTAAGTCTACCTGCACCTAGTGGAGTGCAAGTGGTAGACTAGCTAGGAGTCTACTTCTTCCTAGTACAATCAACTTGATAACTAATTGGATACTGACAAAATTATCTCTGATGTTTCTGTGGCTCATTTTGGTACTAAGTTTCCACCAGTGCCCTCCCCTGATCATTTAATACCAGTAGCCTTTCCTTGTAGCTCGTACTTCTCAACTAGGGGACTAGTCTGGTGGCATTCCTGTGAACACTGTGTGTGTATAATTACCAAAGTTTTAGGTTGAGAGCTACACTCAAGGTGTCCCATCTTGCCAATAGAGTACTTTGTCATGTAATGTTTGGAAACTGCTGAGAGTTTTGGCATCCACCACCATTTCACTTGTTGCAACATTCTACCACTGTTTGCAGAAAGAGAACTTTATAATATTTTCTGTGGGGAGCCCTTTCAGCTCCCAGGAGTTATCGGGCTAATATGCGATACATAAGATCAGGGCTTTAGGCAATGGAGTTCAGCCTACCGAGAACCACGAGCCAGAACCGGGCCCCCTCAGAGAGGCACAGGGAGCAATAGCCGTGGAAAACCCCCCCTGTGGTTAGGGGTTTTCCTTATCTGCCATCGATCAGGGTTAGGCACCCAGAAAGGTAGGCATAACAAAACAGACACCACATGGTAAGAAAATTGTAACCGAACAGTGAACAGAGAGGTAGAACTCCCTCCAATCCCAAGGAAACAAGCAAATGTCATGTTTTGCCGCCATGCCGCTCGTCCACGCAGCTCCTTCCCTTCCCAGGAGGGGGATAGGGTAGTTCCTGACCCCATACTCCAGCTGCCCAGCAACTCCAGTTCATTGGTTAAAGCGATCCAG
This sequence comes from Procambarus clarkii, assembly GCF_040958095.1. Classification (NCBI taxonomy): domain Eukaryota; kingdom Metazoa; phylum Arthropoda; class Malacostraca; order Decapoda; family Cambaridae; genus Procambarus; species Procambarus clarkii. The sequence goes on along the minus strand of NC_091216.1, from coordinate 15,935,224 downwards.
GGTGGACGTTATCTCTGGTCTTGGGGCTAGCTGGGGCCAAGGCCAGAGATGGCCTTGGCCCTAGCTTTGTTTTCCCACATTTCCCTCTTGCCTTCTCCTTTGTTTCCTCACATTTGCCACCATGATTTCGGCTCCCTTGCAATGTCAGCCGCTTTGATTTTTGTCAAAACTTTTGTCGGCCTTCTTTTGTTTTGGCGGTCATTTTCGTCTACGGGTCGTTTCCCCCGCCTGGCCATCAGGGCGGCGCAGCAGTTTGTATGTGCCTGGGAGTGTGCGCTCGCGTTTTTGGGGCATTTTTTCGCCTCGGTCTGTTTTTTCTCCTCCCTTTGCCTTTTCTTTGTTATGTTCTTTCTCCTGGGGCGCTCTCCCTTTTCTATTCCTCTGGGAATGTTTGGGTGATGGTTTTTCACCCAGTTTTGTGTTTTACTGTCTGTACAGTATTTGGGTTCTGGGCCCTGGCTTTTGGGCCCAGTAATTACCTAAGTATAGTTACAAGATGAGAGCTATGCTCGTGGTGTCCCGTCTTCCCAGCACTCTTTGTCATACAGTATAACGCTTTGAAACTACTGACGGTCATGGCCTCCACCACCTTCTCTCCTAACTTGTTCCAACCGTCTACCACTCTGTTTGCGAAAGTGAATTTTCTTATATTTCTTCAGCATCTGTGTTTAGCTAGTTTAAATCTATGACCTCTTGTTCTTAAAGTTCCAGGTCTCAAGAAATCTTCCCTATCGATTTTATCAATTCCTGTTACTATTTTGGCACAGTGTCAAACAGGCACAGTGTCTGTGCCTGTTTGCTCTGCTTGCTCCCACGGCTTTTCACCCTCAGTTTTCAGCCTGTTTCTGGCTGTTTTGACTGGGGGTTCTGTCTGGGTCTTGTGTTTGGCCCTTCCTTCTATGGTGCATTTCTGCTGGCAAGTATGGTGATTTGGAATCCCCCCGGGTTCCTTTGGGCTCTTTGGTTTCGTTCCAAAGGTTTTTCTTTCTCTTGGGTTTTCCCTTGGAGGTGTGGGTGGATCTTGGTGGTTACCTCCTGTGTGTCCCGGTCTTGACTCTTCTGGAGTTCGGTGGCTTCCTGGCTTGCAGACTGCATTTCTTGGGTCTTGGCCTTTGCTTGTCGAAGTGGGCCTATGGTGCAGTTTTTGTGCCGGTGCCTCCTCCGAGGCCATCTTCATCTGGTCGGCTTGGTACTCGCTCTGCTCTCAATTCTGCTTCTTGCTGTTTCTTTTTCTTCTTCTATTTTCTATTTTTTTTCTCCTCGAAAGGGAAGGCCAGCCCCTTGCAGGTCACACCATTGGCCTGGTGCTGGAGGAGGGGGGAGGCTGGCTCTGTTTGCCCACGCTTGGTCTCGCGATTCGTGGGCGGTTTGGGTCATGTCCTCCAGCCTGTGATGGCGTTGGGCAGCTCCTCCTCCTTCGGGGGGTTCGGGGCTGGCGGAGCAGGCTTCTTTCCCTTTGCTCCATCAAATCATCTTGTTCCAGTCCCACATCGAAACTGTGCGGATCATCGGTTCTTTCTGGACGACTGTCCCAGATCCGGCTTCTTTTGGGGCCGGGTTGTTGGGTGGTGTCTCTGGCCCTTCGGGACGTGTGTTGGCCTGTCCTGCTTCGTGTGGGGTTCTAGGTCTGGTTTCGTTGGTGGTGGGGCGGCTTGCTTTTTGTTTTTGTTGCCTTTCCTTTGGTTAGCTTCTGGCATCTCGCGTTTCTTGCGTCTTTCCTCCACCCGGTGCGGGGTGACTTTTCTACGTCTACTCAGTATTTGGGTGTTAGCCCTCTTCAACAACTGGTTGGTGTGGGCTCTCAGCCATTCTGCTTGTCTGCTCTCCAGAGGGGTGGTTCTTTTCCAGTAAACTGGGTTTGTGTTCCTGGTGTTGGAAATTTCCAACACGAATACATAACATAACACTGTTGTATTATTAGTAATTATTACTAAAATCTACTAATTACTGTAGTAACTAAAATTAACCAACAGTAGGGTTCACATGAACTAATAATTGTATCTGTACAATAATGCTAGAATTCTTACGTAACCAGACACCAGTATTGCGTCAGATTCTACCAAAATAAACACATTTATATCCAGTGTGTTAGAGAATTGAGTTTGATTCTCTAAAAACAACAGTATTCTGTGTGATAATTATTTACCGATAACCTGACTCCCAAATAATGCCAAATCGAGCGTTTCTAGTTACAACTGTTATCTGGTAATAAATTTAACGTCACGCGTGAATGCCATGGAGAGAAATTAAAATCATCTCCATTTCTTGTTTACCATCGTAAAACGAGAAAGTAATAATATTTAACTCCCCAGAATTATAACCCAGTCTTTATCAAAGCATTTTAGCCACAACTGCGAGAAATAATATTATTCGTGGTGAATAATTTGTATGGCGAATGCGGGACGCGGGCAGGGAGAGACGCCATTAACGAGAGAGCGTGTGGAGGCGTCGGTGAGAGGAAAGGCGCCAGAGTGCGGTGTGAAGACTTGTTGCGGAATTGAGCAACTCGTTTGGTGTCAGTGTCATAGGATACATTGTGGTGAATCGTCAGCAAGAATTAACCTGACATTCAGCCCAGAACTTGTCAATTTGTTCTGTGTAATCCATTGTGACCAGCCAGAGAAGCGCGTCGACATCTAGGCCAAGCTAGCCACCACGTGTTCGCCATTGTGACGCTAGAGCCTGGGACGCGAGTTTCGGCAAGCTTCAACTTATACAGTGCCCTATTAGCTAAGTACAAAAATAATTCCCTTTTGATGCATCATTAGAGATTGTATATAGCAGGGTAGCTTGTCGTCACGCCGAGCGACATAAATAAAACACATGTTAGTATATTTTATCACTCTCCATTCTCAATTTCTTGAATATAGATATTTAGCAGCCTAATATGTTGCTACGTAATATATCTTAATTTACAGCTTGCGTGTGAAGAATTCCCCGAGCTGTTACTTTACCCGTGTTATTCATCTCCCAGTGTTCCACGAAGAATTCCGGACATTCCGAGGATGATTTGTGACTGATGTCTTCGAAAACGTCTTCAAGCTAAGACTTTTTCGCATTTCTTTATTATTCAAATTATCTGTATTTAATTGTCATTGCGGATTACTGTGCACTGGAAGTAACACATATTATTTTAATCATTAATTTCTGTTATTCATGATCTATATTCTTTTTGGTGACAAATTTACTATTGATTCTCTAATTGGTCATAAGATTAGGTTATTACACAATGAACTGGTGTACGAACCGCACTAGTTCCTAGACATATATGAAGTTCTAGCAATAACCCCCAAATGTAGGTGTTTGAGGCTTTGATTCAATTAAATTATTTATACAGCCCATTAATTATTCAAGTGATTATATTTCTAGTATTTATCCATAGTTACTGGTTCCTCTAGGAATTTCAAATGATCACATATTTATTAGTTTCCCTCTTTACTAGAAAAGCGGGTGGTCCTTCGTAATTGATTTCATTACTTTAATAATTAAATAAATAGAGTCAAGCCCCAAATGTCCCACATTATGTCTGCTAAAGAGACACCTGGTGTGCTGCAGGGCATTTCCATCTGGTTCCGTCCCAGGTTCAGAACTGGCTGGGCCTTATGTGGGACTCTCGGACCTCTTCAATGTCTCTCTCCGGGGGGCATTGCTGCGGCTGCAGTTCTGCCTTCAGCGTCCCGGGTCACTCGGCAGTTGCTTGAGCAGTTGTGCAGGAGTTGGAACTTGGCTGTGCAGGTCAACCCTGGGTCGGGTTTGGCTTCGGCATCTTGTTCCATTGGGGACACCCCTTCCACCTCTCTCATGATTGCTGGGTTTGACCTCCTGGGGCCATCTGTCGGTTGCTTCGTCACCGGCTTCTTCTTCAGGGTTTTCGGGGCTCACTGCTTTGGCGCCTACCCGAGCCCCTCGCGCGATGTTTTCACTGATGCGTCATCTCTCGACTGGGGGTTTGGGACCACTGCTCACCAGGCCAGCCAGGGTCGGTGGGGGTCCATTCTTCCAGCAGGCTCACAGCATGGTGCGGGAGTTCGCGGCTGTGTGGATGTCGCTCCGGAGGGTTCGGGTCGCTCGCGGATCGACGATCAGGCTCCATTTGGACTGTTCCCTGGTGGTTCATTTCCTGAACTGAGGGGGGTTCCTTGCGGTCCTTGGCTCTTTGGGGCTGGTCGCTTCAGGTGACTCGACTGCTGAATTCTCGGGGTTTGGCTCTCCTGGTGATTCACGTTCGGGGGATGGGGGGGGGTTGTCCAATGTCCTGGCGGATGGCGTGTCCCAGTTCATTTCCCTGTCCACAGAATGGACAGTCGACGCCAACTTGCTCAGTTGGCTCTGCCAGACATACGGGCCTCCAGGAGTGGATTTCTTCCCGTCGACATGGTCGCGGCATCTCCCGGTATCCGTGACGCCCTTCCCCGACTGCGAGGCCATCAGGATCGATGTCTTCAGGCAGGACTGGGCGAGGTGAGGGTTACCTGTGCAGTGGTACCTCGGAATACGAGTGTCCCTGAATACGAGTTTTTCGGAATACGAGCAGTATTTGCTCGGAAAATGTGCCTCGGAAGGCGAGTTTGTTGACACGCGTATAGGCCGACCTAGCGCGTGGTGGTACGGCGATCATCGCCCCTCACCCCTTCAATTTTGTACCAATGTGTTCGCAATAGAATGTTCTAGAAGAACATAAGTATAAAATGTTACACAAGGATGCGTTAGACCGGCACCAAATAAAAAACTACGTCGATTACACTTGTCGTGTCAACAATATAATGGTCTTACCTCGATGGTGCAATGCTATGCCGTTCTCCCAAATAGGCTATGCGGCTATTAGAGAAAACGGAAATTTCATGGTGGACATTTTCAAACTATTCCAAAGTCGATCGCATAACAAATAGAAATTTTAGTTTATAGAAATATTTTTTCTCGTGACTCGTGAACGAGTCCGCTGTGCGACCTCAACACAAAAAGTGGTAACGCTCTCGAGCGCCGTGATAACGCTAAAGTGTTAAGAAAATGTGTGAAGTATGGGAAGAATTGCAAAGTTTTGTTGAAAAAACTCACCCAGATAAAGCTGTAGCAGGCTGTTGCATTGACCTTTTAAATGACAATGTGATGTCTTACTACAGACAAGTGTTAAAATGTAGGGAAAACAAGTGTCTTTAGACAGATTCATAGCAAGACAAGCAAGTCTTAGTGGTATGCAGGCAAAACGTGCCAGAGTGTGCACACCAGTGAAGTCCTCACTGCCTGATGTTACAATGGAAGGGGACTCCCCTTCCAAGCAGTAACACCTCTTCTTCTCCCTCCTCCTCACCGTCTTCCATATATCAACAGTACCTCTTTCGCTCAGTTCAGCTGTTGCTCCAGGTCATGGCTCGCTTGACCCGGGAAATAATCAACCACAGGTCAGAGAACTTTTGAGATTCTGTAACAAATTCTCGCTCAATCAACAGATTACAGAACCAACTAGGAACGAAAACACACTAGACTTGTTATTCACAAACAATGATGAACTAATCAGAGACATCACAATCTCAGATACTTCATACTCAGACCATAAGCTCATTGAAGTGCGAACTAGCATAAATAACGGTAGTAGGTCTAAGAGACCCAACAAGCGAGAAGGAATATTCAATCAATTCAATTTCAACAATAAGAGGATTGACTGGGAAAAAATAAATGTAGACCTTGCAACCATTCAATGGGAGACGGTCTTAAGCGACAAAACTACCACATAGGGAATAGCTCAACTGACAGCTGGAGCTTACAAGGTCTGCTTGCAGCATGTGCCTGTGAGGAGGGGCAGAAAGAGGACCACTCTAGAAAGAGAATGCAGACGACTGTACAGGAGAAGGAAAAAAATAACGGAAATGCTTCGGCAGACACAACTATCACAAGCAAGGAAAATGAGCCTAAGCAGGGAGATCGAAGAAATAGAACAAACGTTGAAGCGATCATATGAGTCTGAGGAAATGGAATTGGAACAAAAAGCTATACAAGAGATAAGGAAAAATCTGAAATATTTTTTCACATATGCAAAATCAAAATCCAAAACCTCGACCAGTATTGGATCGTTAATTACAAATGAAGGTACGTACACAGAGGACAACAAAGAGATTAGTGAAATTCTAAGAAGCCAGTATGAGGCTATGTTTAGCACACCAATAAATAACATGAAAGTTGATGACCCAGACAGCTTCTTTATGAATGACATTCAAGCTGTAGACAATATAACGGATATTACCACAAACTCGGAAAACTTTGAAAGAGAAATTGACAATATGCCTATGCACTCAGCTCCTGCGCCTGACTCATGGAATTCAATATTCATAAAGAAATGTAAAGTACCAGTAGTGAGAGCACTCAGCGTAATATGGAGAAAGAGCCTGGATACAGGGGAGATACCAGCAGCACTTAAATCTGCAGATATAGCTCCGTTGCACAAGGGGGGGGGTAAAGCCTTGGCAAAAAATTATAGGCCAGTTGCACTAACATCACACATAATAAAAGTGTTTGAAAGAGTGATTAGGAATCAAATTTCTAGTTTTATGGAAAACAATGAATTGCACAACCCAAGACAACATGGATTTAGAGCGGGAAGATCCTGTCTGTCACAGTTACTCAACCACTATGACAAAATCACAGAAGCCCTAGAAGAAAAGCAAAATGCAGATGTTGTATACACACACTTTGCAAAGGCGTTCGACAAATGTGACTATGGGGTGATAGCTCACAAAATGAGGTCAATGAGAATAACTGGAAAAGTAGGACACTGGATACTCAATTTCCTGTCGAACAGAACACAAAGAGTAACAGTCAATCATAAAATCGAGTCTAAGCGATGTTAAAAGCTCTGTACCTCAAGGTATAGTCCTTGCACAGCTACTGTTCCTTATTCTCATATCTGATATAGACAAAAATAAACGTCACAGCTTTGTGTCGTCCTTTGCAGAAGACACAAAAATCAGCATGAAAATTACCTCTGCTGAAGACATTGAAAAACTACAAGCAGATGTCAACAAAGTTTTCGATTGGGCAGCAAAAAATAACATGATGTTTAACAGTGATAAATTTCAGGTACTCAGGTATGGCAAAAATGAGGATCTGAAACATAATACAGGGTACAAAACACAATCGAATCTTCCCATAGTAGAAAAACAGCATGTAAAGGATTTGGGAATAATGATGTCCGACGATCTAACGTTTAGGGAGCATAACCAAGCAAATATCGCGTCAGTCAGAAAAATGATCGGATGGATTACGAGAACTTTCAAATCCAGGGATCCCATCACAATGGTTGTACTCTTCAAGTCACTTGTGTTGTTCCGTCTCGAGTACTGCTCAGTACTTACTTTCCCCTTCAGAGCAGGAGAGATTGCTGAAATAGAGGGAATACAGAGAACATATACGGCACGCATAGACGAGATAAAACACCTAAATTATTGGGATCGTCTCAAAGCTCTCCAATTGTACTCTCTAGAAAGGAGACGAGAGAGATACCAAATAATATATACTGTACATGGAAAATACTGGAGGGCCAGGTCCCAAATCTACACAGTAAAATAAAAACGTACTGGAGTGAACGATATGGAAGAAAATGCAAAATTGAACCAGTGAAGAGCAGAGGTGCCATAGGCACAATCAGAGAGCACTGTATAAACATCAGAGGTCCGCGGTTGTTCAACGTCCTCCCAGCGACTATAAGAAATATTGCCGGAACAACCGTGGACATCTTCAAGAGAAAACTGGACTGTTTTCTAAGAGAAGTTCCGGATCAGTTGGGCTGTGGTGGGTATGTGGCCCTGCGGGCTGCTCCAAGCAACAGCCTGGTGGACCAACCTCTCACAAGTCAAGCATGGCCTTGGGCCGGGCTTGGGGAGTAGAACAACTCCCAGAACCCTATCAAGCAGGTCAAGCAGGTATCAAGCTTGGAGACTTATCAGGCGAGAGTCGTCCTTTTGGCTTCTTGGTGACCGGCCCAGCCTTGGTTTCAGGTGCTGCTTGCTCGGTGTCCGGACCCGAGGGTCTTCCCGCGGCTCCGCCTTTTTCAGCAGATTGGTCCAGCCCGTTACGAGTCTGGTTCGTTCTTCTCCTCGCGTCTTTGCGTCTGCAGTTTCTGACTCAAGTTTATCATCACTTGCATGGGTCGCAGGTGGCTTCATTGTTGGTCTCCCACCTGGGTGCTTCATCTCGGCGGCAGTATGAAGTTTCCTGGTGGTCCTTCTGGTTTTTCCTATCACTGCGTAGGTGTACTTCGGTCTCTGATAGGGTTGTTTTGTCCTTCCTTTCGTGGTTGTTCCAGGATCGTCATCTGATGCCGAATACTGTCGCCTCGTATCTTGCGGGGCTAGCTGAGTCGATCCAGTTTCTGTTTGGTGTTGATCTTACTTCTGCCCCGTTCCGCAAGCTGTCCCGTGTGTTGTTTCACCCCTGGCCTGCTCATGCACCTCCTGAGCCATCCTCGTCTTAGGACCGGGTGCTCTCTTTTCTCTCTTCTTCTCGGTTTGTTGTGACCCCTTCGGTTCAGGTTGTTTCTCCAATGCTCTTTTCCTGTTGACATTGGCCTCTGGGGGTCGGGTCGAGGAGCTTCATGCTCTCCTCCAGTGCAGAGGTCTCGGCTCTTTTGATCCTGGTGGTCATTTTGTTCGATTGCAGTCGTCTCCTTTTCTGTTGTAGAATGGGACTGCTGCTTTCCGGAGGGGTCCTTGGGTTGTTGATGCTTGGTTGGTCAGGCCGGGGGTGCATAATGTGTTGTGTTCGGTTGCGGTTCTTCTGCTGTTCTTTGCGCTTCTTGGCCTCTGTGGCCATGGGGGCATTTTTGATTGCCCGGGTTCCCTTCCTTCTGTCCTGTTCCGGGGTTTGGGTGTCCTGGGTTGTCTGTAGGATCCTTCGGTTTGTCAGTTGTCTTGTTTTTTAGTTAGGGCGCATGGCATTTGCCTCCCGGGTCCTTCCCTCTTTTCCTTATCTTTGGTGAGGTAGCTCCGGGGAGCCGACAGGGCTCTGCCCCAGAAATCCAGCGTTGAATGTAATGAAATGCCATTTTCTGGGTGAGACCTGGAGGCTCCCCGGCATCCCTCCCTCCAGTTGGCGGTGTTTTTGCATGTTTGTGACATCCAGCCTTAGAACTGCTGGTTGGATTGCCGGCGCAGGGGTCTGGGGCTTCCCCTTTTCCCTCCCAGGGGAGGGTTGCTCAGACAACAGCGAGGCGACACAATGACATCATGTTAGTTTGCTAATTTTCGCCTGGGGAGTTCTGTCCACTCGTTCGGGTTTCGGTAGCAATAGTTTCACCAGAATAGGGGTTTGTTTTGGGACGCCTACCTTTCTGGGTGTCAGACCCAGTTGATGGCAGACATAAATGACTCCCAACCACATGGGGATTTCTATAGGCCATTGCTCCTTGCACCTCTCTGAGAGGGCCAGGTTCTGGCTCGTGGTTCCCGGTAGGAAAGAACTCCATGCACATTGACTGATGCAAGAAAGTTATACATATCCATTCAGCCTGGATAGCTCCGGGGAGCCTCCAGGTCTCACCAAGAAAATGGCATTTCATTACATTCAATGCTGGATTTTTCCTGTTCTTTCCTTCTTTACAATGATCGTTCCATTCCAAGTGTAGCACTGTTTGATAAGAATTTGGGTTTTGTTTACAAATTTGCCGCAGCCTGTAGAGGGAGCCACGCTGCTTGGTAAGCTACTATTTGACCTAAAGGCTGGTTTTTCGACGTGCAGCTGATTGAACAAGGTCATACTTCACAGCGGGATTCACGAGTTTAATGAGCATTCGCCTAGTGCTATGGGGGACTGTTTTTATCTATCCTGACAGCTATTGGATATCAACATTAACATTGAACTTTGAATTAACTAGGTTACGGGCTATATTACAGCAGTTCTCACCTTGTAGGTCTTCTGGCAGATCAGCAGAGCTAATTATTAGAGAGCCGTGCAGTTGATGTTGCTCTATTTCATTTTCAGGGGCCGACTGGTGCATCTTTGGGAGATTTATTTGTTTTTATAGCTTTTGAAGGATGACACTTTGCCCTGGTTAGGTGTCCTCAGTTTTAATCTTGTTTATCTGTTCAAGGTGTCATTTGTTGCAGCTTGTAAGCTGTGAATTGCTTGATTGTTGTTCGACGAGGAGGCAGTCTATGGTTTATTGTTGTCGAAAGACTGTGGCTTGGAGGACCTCAGTTGCTTCTGGTTGTTGGAGTACAGTACTAGGTTGTATAGTTTCTTCAGCCATTGGTTATCCCGTAAGGGTTTGAAATTTATACAGGGAAGCATGGATTGAGTGAGTATGGGTAAGGTAGTAGACCATGGGTGAATGTAGACCACAGATGAGGGTGCAGAGCATGGGTGAGGTTGTATACCATGGTAGAGAGCATCGATCATGGGTAACACTAAACCATAGATGAGGGTGTAGTGAAAACCATATAAACATAATATTCATGGGTGTTGGGCCGGATGAAGACATAGGCACTGATTGGCACTATGTGAGTGACAATATGGATTGAAACAATGGTGTAAGACAAATGTGCCACCCAAAGGTGATGGCCAGATCCTAGTACATATAACACATGATAATAGTTCAATTGGTGATTGGCTTGCCTGGTGTACTTCATTATCACCATATGGAGTTGTAAAAACCATATGAACATCATTAGTAAACATATGTAATTATAATGGAATTGGAATTTTATACAATGACAATAAATGTATGTACATAGTAACACAAATGTGAAATGATAGCAGGATTTTCTCATGTATCAAGGTAAACTCCGTTACATCCACATTGAGTTATTATATTCTTCTTTGCATCATACATGTAAAACCTAGACAATAATACGGTAGTTTAAATCATCATATGATAACAGCATTACCCTGTGAATCATCATATGATGATAACTGCTCTTTAACCACTGCACTGCTCTGCATTAAAATATGACAAACCACTAACATGAACTTTGCAGAAATAAATTCTTTCCGTGTGCAGAAAATAAATTCTTACCAAAAAATGATTTTCTCTTCTTATATTGTGAAAATCCAGTCTCTGATCACGGGAAGCTAAAAAAAAAAAAATTGTATGTGACATACTTTAGCCGCGATGGAGCTGGGAAGTTGAGCAAATTATGAGCGCTGAATGATGGAGTGCTTGAGGTCACTAGGCCCCGCCACCCAGTGGGGCAGCAGTTACCGCAAATATAATGTTTCACAATTATTTTGATGTTTCTCGCTTGTTTCTTCTCTGGTTTTTTGTTGTAATATTATTCAAAAGTGTGTAGTTTGTGGAATTTATATAGTTCAATGTGTGGAATATTGCTATGCTGAAAATTGTGGGGGGCTCATATATGTGATATGTATATTATATTCTACGATCAAACAAACAGTGTTTTTGCTGTTATTACACTATATGCATATATTGTAGATACCTATCTACATATGTGGTCACCATAGCAAACCACTAAGTTGGTATAGTGAGCCCAAAACAACAAGATTGACCGCAACACAGCAGTTTGCTTTCTGAGTAACTCCCTCCTTCAATACCCACTGACCAACATTCCGCCTCCCACCATTCTGTTATTGTTTTTATTACACTGTTTACACACGTTATATATATATATATGTCGTACCTAGTAGCCAGAACGCACTTTTTGGCCTACTATGCAAGGCTCGATTTGCCTAATAAGCCAAGTTTTCCTGAATTAATATATTTTCTCGAATTTTTTTCTTATGAAATGATAAAGCTACCCATTTCATTATGTATGAGGTCAATTTTTTTTATTGGAGTTAAAATTAGCGTAGATATATGACCGAACCTAACCAACCCTACCTAACCTAACCTATCTTTATAGGTTAGGTTAGGTTAGGTAGCCGATAAAGTTAGGTTAGGTAGGTTAGGTAGTCGAAAAATAATTAATTCATGAAAACTTGGCTTATTAGGCAAATCGGGCCTTGCATAGTAGGCTGAGAAGTACGTTCTGGCTACTAGGTACGACATATATATATATATATATATATATATATATATATATATATATATATATATATATATATATTAATATATTAATATATTAATTATTAAATATGACCGAAAAAGTAAGATTAATAATTCTAACACGAATTTTCTCAATCTTTCGTACATTTCTTTTCACTGTTGGAGGTAAATCAAAAATCAATTCTCCAAAATTCATTTTTATTTCTAGTCTGACGCGACACGAGCGCGTTTCGTAAAACTTATTACATTTTCAAAGACTTTAGTTTACAAATACACAACTGAATAGAACTTACGCATCTCCGATTTTATATCTACATTTGAGAGAGGTGGATGGGGTGAGGTGGCATTAATAGGGTATTAATTTCATCAACACAAGACAGAACAAGAGGTGGCATTAATAGGGTATTAATTTCATCAACACAAGACAGAACACGAAACAATGGGTATTGAATAGAAGTGATTGTAGAAAGCCTATTGGTCCATATTTCTTGATGCTTCTATATTGGAGCGGAGTCTTGAGGTGGGTAGAATATAGGTGTGCATTAATTGGCTGTTGATTGCTGGTGTTGACTTCTTGATGTGTAGTGCCTCGCAAACGTCAAGCCGCCTGCTATCGCTGTATCTATCGATGATTTCTGTGTTGCTTACTAGGATTTCTCTGGCGATGGTTTGGTTGTGGGAAGAGATTATATGTTCCTTAATGGAGCCCTGTTGCTTATGCATCATTAAACGCCTAGAAAGAGATGTTGTTGTCTTGCCTATATACTGGGTTTTTTGGAGCTTACAGTCCCCAAGAGGGCATTTGAAGGCATTGACGACGTTAGTCTCTTTTTAAAGCGTTCTGTTTTGTGTCTGGAGAGTTTCTCATGAGTTGGCTGGCCGTTTTTCTGGTTTTATAGTAAATCGTCAGTTGTATCCTCTGATTTTTGTCTGTAGGGATAACGTTTCTATTAACAATATCTTTCAGGACCCTTTCCTCCGTTTTATGAGCTGTGGAAAAGAAGTTCCTGTAAAATAGTCTGATAGGGGGTATAGGTGTTGTGTTAGTTGTCTCTTCAGAGGTTGCATGGCGTTTCACTTTCCTTCTTATGATGTCTTCGACGAAACCATTGGAGAAGCCGTTGTTGACTAGGACCTGACTTACCCTACAGAGTTCTTCGTCGACTTGCTTCCATTCTGAGCTGTGGCTGAGAGCACGGTCGACATATGCGTTAACAACACTCCTCTTGTACCTGTCTGGGCAGTCGCTGTTGGCATTTAGGCACATTCCTATGTTCGTTTCCTTAGTGTAGACTGCAGTGTGCAAACCTCCGCTCTTTTCCATGACTGTTACATCTAGAAAGGGCAGCTTCCCATCCTTTTCCATCTCGTAAGTGAAACGCAGCACGGAACTCTGCTCAAATGCCTCCTTCAGCTCCTGCAGATGTCTGACATCAGGTACCTGTGTAAAAATGTCGTCAGGGTTAAGAACCAATAAAATGCTTATCTTCAAACACTAAGAAGGTCAGGTTAGGTTGTGGTTTTCTATTCAGCTTTTCAGGTAAACTCAAATATTCACAATATATTTGACAGTACAGTTTAATACTAAGTGAAAATAAGTACAATTCCTTACTGCTATGACAAGTACATAATTGCACTTACTTGTTCTGTTACATTTACCTCCCCATTTTTGGAGGACGGGCTGTATTTACACACAATATATATCAGTATCTACATGTTTTATTCACCATAACTGTACAACTAAGGTGGTATGACAAGTTCAGGCAATAAGAGAGGTCACACCACACACACACACACACACACATACAGAACACACACATACAGAAGTACTAAGGAATGCTAGAAAATTGCAAAGGGATGAGGATGGGAAAGGGTGGTCGTTAAGACGAGATCTTTCAAAAGAAGATAGAGAGAAGCTGAAACTGAACCTCGCCGAGGCAAAACATTTAAATGAGAGCAGGAATGAAGAAGAAATAAATTCTTTTTTCTACAAAGTGATAGGGGTAGGCAAACCAGTAAAGTGGTACATAAAGGCAAACCAACAAAATCAATAGAGAGAGGGGGAGTGAAGAATAAGGAGAGGGGGAACAAGTTCCTGAAGATTGCATACACCAACACAGATGGAGTGAGATCGAAGATACTGGAGTTAAGTGATGTAATACAGCTGCAGACACCAGACATTGTTGCACTCACGGAGACAAAACTTGAAGATGTAATTTTATATGAGGTCATATTCCCAAGGGGCTACTCAATTTGGAGACGGGACAGAAAAATTAGGAAAGGCGGTGGCGTTGCTGTGCTGGTAAAAGAACACCTAAAGGTGAAGGAAATAATGACTGCCAATCCACAAGAAGTTGACATAATAGCACTAGAGATCTGCTATGAGGATGATAAACTAATGATGATAAATGCATATAGTCCACCGCCAAGCAGCACATGGTCAAAGGAGGAGCTAGATAGTAAACGTGAAGGTCTTATAACAATAATGAGAGAGATTATAGCGAGAGCGGATAACGATAGATCACGACTGTTGATAGTCGGTGACTTCAACTTGAAATCCATAGACTGGGAAGCATATGAAGCTAAAACAGAAGATTTTTGGACCTGTAAATTTGTAGACCTCATCCTGGAAACATTCTTGTATCAACATGTTAAACAAGCTACGAGGATGAGGGAAGGGGACGTTCCCTCCATGCTAGATTTGATATTTACCAGGAAGGAGGAAGAGATATTTGACATTCAGTACCTTCCTCCCTTGGGTAAAAGTGACCATGTCTTTTTGGGAATAAAGTATGCAATGCGTTATAAGCTGGAAGAAAATAAGGAGGTTGAAGCAGTTGAAAAACCAGACTTCAGGAGAGGACATTATGGTGACCTTAGAAATTTTTTTAGTGAGTATAATTGGACAGACTTGATGCTAGGCAAGGAAGTGAATGAGATGTATGGCAAGTTTTGTGAAATATATGATAAAGGCACAAAAAAATTTATACCAAAACAGAGATGCAGAACTAGGAAACAGGATTGGTTCAATAGAAATTGCGAGAGGGCTAGAGACCGAAAGACACAAAAATGGAATCAATACAGGAAGAGGCCGAACCCCCAAACATACCAGCGATACAAAGATGCGAGAAACAACTACACGGCAGTGAGGAGAGAGGCAGAAAGAAATTTTGAAAAAGGGATTGCGGACAAATGTAAAACAGAACCAGGTCTATTCTATAAATTCATAAACAACAAATTGCAGGTAAAGGATAATATTCAGAGGTTGAAAATGGGAAATAGATTCACGGAAGATGAAAAGGAAATGTGTGAAACACTAAACGAAAAGTTCCAAAGTGTGTTTGTACAAAATGAAATCTTTAGGGAACCAGATACAATAAGAATTCCAGAGAACAACATAGAACACATAGAGGTGTCTAGAGACGAAGTGGAAAAAATGCTCAAGGAGCTCGGTAAGAACAAAGCAGCTGGCCCAGATGGCGTTTCACCATGGGTTCTGAGAGAATGTGCATCTGAGCTCAGCATTCCACTTCACCTGATCTTTCAGGCATCCCTGTGTACAGGAATCGTAGCAGACGGGTGGAAACAGGCTAACATAGTTCCAATCTACAAAAGTGGCAGCAGGGAAGACCCCCTCAATTATAGACCTGTATCATTGACAAGTGTAATAGTGAAAGTATTGGAAAAACTAATCAAAACTAAATGGGTAGAACACCTAGAGAGAAATGATATAATATCAGACAGACAGTATGGTTTTCGATCTGGAAGATCCTGTGTATCGAATTTACTCAGTTTCTATGATCGAGCCACAGAGATATTACAGGAAAGAGATGGTTGGGTTGACTGCATCTATCTGGACCTAAAAAAGGCTTTCGACAGAGTTCCACATAAGAGGTTGTTCTGGAAACTGGAAAATATTGGAGGGGTGACAGGTAAGCTTCTATCATGGATGAAAAATTTTCTGACTGATAGAAAAATGAGGGCAGTAATCAGAGGCAATGTATCGGAATGGAAAAATGTCACAAGTGGAGTACCACAGGGTTCAGTTCTTGCACCAGTGATGTTTATTGTGTACATAAATGATCTACCAGTTGGTATACAGAATTATATGAACATGTTTGCTGATGATGCTAAGATAATAGGAAGGATAAGAAATTTAGATGACTGTCATGCCCTTCAAGAAGACCTGGACAAAATAAGTATATGGAGCACCACTTGGCAAATGGAATTTAATGTTAATAAATGTCATGTTATGGAATGTGGAATAGGAGAACATAGACCCCACACAACCTATATATTATGTGAGAAATCTTTAAAGAATTCTGATAAAGAAAGAGATCTAGGAGTGGTTCTAGATAGAAAACTATCACCTGAGGACCACATAAAGAATATTGTGCAAGGAGCCTATGCTATGCTTTCTAACTTCAGAATTGCATTTAAATACATGGATGGTGATATACTAAAGAAATTGTTCATGACTTTTGTTAGGCCAAAGCTAGAATATGCAGCTGTTGTGTGGTGCCCATATCTTAAGAAGCACATCAACAAACTGGAAAAGGTGCAAAGACATGCTACTAAGTGGCTCCCAGAACTGAAGGGCAAGAGCTACGAGGAGAGGTTAGAAGCATTAAATATGCCAAAACTAGAAGACAGAAGAAAAAGAGGTGATATGATCACTACATACAAAATAGTAACAGGAATTGATAAAATCGACAGGGAAGACTTCCTGAGACCTGGAATTTCAAGAACAAGAGGTCATAGATTTAAACTAGCTAAACACAGATGCCGAAGAAATATAAGAAAATTCACCTTCGCAAATAGAGTGGTAGACGGTTGGAACAAGTTAAGTGAGAAGGTGGTGGAGGCCAAGACCGTCAGTAGTTTCAAAGCGTTATATGACAAAGAGTGCTGGGAAGACGGGACACCACGAGCGTAGCTCTCATCCTGTAACTACACTTAGGTAATTACACTTAGGTAATTACACTCACACTCACAAACAGCTGATGGCTGCCTCCCTCACTGGTTCAGGGCCAGACACACTAACATTTCTCTCACAACAATACTGTTTGTGGTGTTATTACACTATATACACACATTATATATAAGTATCAACATGTTTTATTCACCATAACTGTACAATTAAGCTGGTATGAAGTCCAAACAGCATAGTGGTCACTGCATGACATGTCACACAGCAGGTAGCAGACGACAGCCTCACCCACCTCCTCACCAAAATGGTTCCTCCCAACAAACTCCTTTTGCTGTTATTACACTCTATACACATGTTATATATAAGTATCTATATATGTGTTCACCATAGGAAACCACTAAGCTGATATTGTGATTCCAGACAATAACATGTCACACACCAGCCAGCAGACAACGCTCTCTCCCTCCCTCCCTCACCAACAATACTCCTCCTCCCACATCCCTAATTCTCACTACAATCCTGCTATTATCAGAATCCTGGTCACTAAATCACGTAAATGAATAATTTTCCGCATGTTTATCTTGTAATGCAACATGAGAAATCTTTTGAGGAATTTTAGATGGACGAAATAATGGCATTGTGCTGTGGCTAGCGCTGTGAACATCTTGAACAGCATTGATTCACTGATATTTGAACATTGTACACAGTCTTTATCACACTCAGGCTCTTCTGTAATACTATCATGGCTAAATAATACCAGATACATATATATTTTGACATTATTAGGCGATGCTGTGCCTAATAATGTCAAAATATATAAGCTGAACTGAACACGCTGAACAGCAATGCTGTTAGCTCATGCTGCATGCGCCAGCCTTTCCGGGAAAGCTCCCCTAAGCTTTCCAGACTGATATGCTAATGTCAGACTTTGGCATCAGTCATGTGTATAGAGTTCTGTGGGTCTACCGGGGACCACGAGCCAGAACCTGGCCCCCCTCAGATGAGGCAAGGGGAGCAATGGCCTATAGGAAACCCCCGAGTGGTTGGAAGCATTCTATGTCTGCCACCGACCGGGTCAGGCACCCAGAAAGGTAAGCATCCCAAAACAAACCCCCATTCTGATGAAAATTGCTACCAAAAACTGAATAAGTAGATAGAACTCCCCCAAAGAAACAAGCAAGCGAGCATAACGTCACATCACGTTGCCACGCCACTGTCTGCGCAGCTCCCCTCTCCCCGGGAGTTGGGGAAGGGGGAGCCCCAGACCCCCGCACCGGCTATCCACCCGTCAGTTCTAAGGCTGATGCTAGAGGCAACAGTTGTGTGCTCTGGCTCCGGTGGTTGTTTCAGCACTGTACCTAGTGTGTGGTGACTGCTAGGTGGTGCGTGAGCCGGGAGTGATTCTCCAGTACTCGGGCTGCATGCACTTAGGGTTTTCTTCCCTAGTGCCCTGTAAGTACTGCCCTTGGAGCTTGGGGTTACCTTCCACAAGTTCCTTGGGTTCTGCCTCTGCTAGGCCGTTTACTGCTTGGTTTTCGGCCGCCCTATGTGTGCTAGGGTGTTCAGTCTCCCTTGTTCGCCTTAGGGTAAGGGGCAATTTGCACTGGTAGGGGCGCAAGGTACTGCGCAGCTTATTTTCACCAATCATAGCGGCCGGCTCTGTTCCACCTGGGTACACTGTCCTCTTGCGGGGTTTTCTTTTTATTTTTGTTTGTCTGACTGGTGGGGGGTCTGCCTTGGTTCTTATCCCTTGGATCCATCAGTTCCGTCCTGTTGGTGGGTTCTTTTCTCCGTTTATTCACCCTTCTTTTTGGGACGGTCCATCACTGTCATGTTCCCCTCTTCTTGGGGTTCTGCATGACTTTTGGTCTCGGGTGCAGCTGTGCCTTTCTGTGCCTTCATGCTTTGTGCTTGCTTCTCTATGTTCTCGAAGGTTAGGGTATAATTTTCGATGCTTCCCGTATTATCGGAACGTCTGTTGTCTTCCGGTGGCTTCCCTCCGGTCCTTTCTAGAACTTGTTGGTCCTCTTCCAGGCTTTTCGGTTTTCGGTCCTGTTTCGTTTTTTTTTTTTTCTGATTGTATCTTCTCTCCGTGCTCTGTCTCGGCACTACTTGTTTTTTTTCAATATTCCTAGTTGGCGCCTTCCCGCTGAGCGGGTTGTGCGGTTCGGACCTCCTGTCCTGCGCAGGGTGGCCAGATTGGGTTCCTTGTGGCCCGGTTTGGCTCCTTGAGGCTCGGTTGTGCTTCTTGTGGCCCGGTTGGGCTCCTTGTGGCCCGATTGGGCTTCTTGTGGCTCGATTAGGCTCCTTGTGGGCCGGTTGGGCTCCTTGTGGGCCGGTTGGGCTCCTTGTGGGCCGGTTGGGCTCCTTGTGGCCCGGTTGGGCTCCTTGTGGCCCGGTTGGGCTCCTCGTGGCCCGGTTGGGCTCCTTGTGGCCCGGTTGGGCTACTTGTAGCCCGAGTGAAGAGCCAGCTATGTATTTTTGCTATTTCCTACTCTTTTCGGCTACTGTTCAGATAAGCTGACTGTGTACTCTGCAATGGAATTCCATCGTTAACATAAATATTTGGTCTAGTTTTATAGTCACTTTCGTTATTTTATTTCTTCAACTTGCGACTTTCGGCACCCAAGTCTGGCATCCCTGCCTGCGCATGCGCCGTGTTAGTTTGTTTTGGTATGGGCGGTGTGCACAAGTGCTGGTGTTCTGCGTCCTTTTCTCTCGGGTGCTTCGCCTCTCACTCCTCTTAATTCTCCAGTCCGTGCCCCGTAGCTACTGGGGATGTTCTGGATTGCTGCTACAGGAAGGACGCCGGGTTTTCCCTGCGTATGGCCTCTATCCTACTCTTCTCCTGCATGTGCGGCTCTTGCCTTCTTCCACTGGCGGTGCTCCCGGAATCTTCTCGGCTATGTTGTTTCTTTACACGTTCATGCCTACGTTCTGCAGGTGTGTTTAGGGGGGGGTCCGGCGTCTCTTTCGGAGGTGCTGGTTCGGGGTTTTTGGATTCGTATATGGACCATCAGAACACAGATAACTGCAGAAGACCTATTGAGCCATACAAGGCAGCTCCTATTCTACCCATCTAGTCCCACTCGTATGCATGTCCAACCCATGCTTGAGTCATTCTAGGGGCCTCACCTCCACTATGTTACTAAGTACAATGGTGGGGGTGCATGTTATGGGGTAAATGTTACTGTATCAGGGTGCTATGAGGTGCCGTTTTGCTGCAGTTTTCATACTGTGGATGCGTGTTGGGGATTGGTTGTGGCATTTTGTTTGACCCTTCTGTGCTTCCTGGGGCCGTCCTTGTTTCATTTGTGTTGTTGGTTACAAAGGGGGTCACAGCCCTATTTTTCATAGTCTTATCTGGGTCACTTATTCCTTGCCCGTCTTGCAGTGCCTGGTTTAGCCCTTCCATATACGTAGGGTTCTTCGCTGTCAATCGGCTATTGTGCAGGTGCCTGAGCTTGCTGGGCTCTATCATATATACGCTTGATGCTGTGTGTGGAGTCTGCCTCCACCACGTCCCTTCCTCATGCATTCTATTTGTCTACTACTCTGACGCTGAAATGCTTCTTTCCAACGTCTCTATGGCTCATTTGGGCACTCATTCCACCTGTCCCCCCTTGGTGCGTGTGCCCCTTGGGTTACCTAGTCTGTCTTTCTCTACCCTTTCGATTTCTCTGAGGATCTTGAATGTGGTGATCATATCCTCGTAGCTCGTACCCCTTGGTTTGGGTACTGGTCTGGTGGCATATCTTTGCACCTTTTTCAGTTTAGTCGTGTGTTGGGACATGACCAACAACTGTGTGTGTTGTTGGTGTGACATGTTGGGACATGACCAGCAGCTCTGTGTGTTGTTGGTCGTGTCCCTTTCGTTCCCGTTTGCTATCTGCCTTCTTCGTTCCTCATCTTCTTGCTACACTCTAGTCCCTAGCCGTTGGTGCTGGGGCTGTTCTGTTTTTTTTTTGTGTGTTTTCCGTTTTTCTCATTTTCTCCTACACGTGGTGTGTTTTGTTTGTGCCTTTTGGCTCTCTTATTGCCAGGTTTGGGTTCCTGTTTTCCTGGCTTTCCTTGTTTTTCTAAGGCTCTTTTTTCCTGTTGGCACTTGCCTCTGGGGGTTAGGTCAGTGAGCTTCATGCTCTCCTCTGGTGCAGTGGTTTCTGCTCTCTTGGTCCTAGTCGTAGGTTTGTTCGTTTGCAGCTGTCTTCTTCTTTTCTAGTGATGAATGAGTCTGCTGTTTCTTGGAGGGGTCCTCGGGTTGTTGATGCTTGGTTGGTCAGGCCGGGGGTGCATCATGTGTTGTGTCCAGTTGCAGCTCTCCACCGTTATCTGCTCGCCATGGCTTTGGTGGCCTGGGACGCTCTTTGGGTTGACCCAGTTTCCCTTCTTCCCTATTCGAGGGTGTGGGTCTCCCAGATCGTCTGCAGGGTTATCAAGTCTAGTCAGCCTGCATTCTATCCTCGTGCCCAGGACATTCGTAAGTTTGCTGCTTTGGCTGCCATCTTCGGTAACATGCTGTGGGTTGGCATTCGTGCACAGGGTTTTTGAGGTCGAACAGGGTCTTGGCCGCTCGCTACCTTCTCAATGTTCCGGGTCCTCATACGTCCTTTGTCGCATTGGGTCAATGTAATGAAATGCCATTTCATTTCCCTTTGTTGAATGTAATGAAACACCATTTTCTGGGTGTGACACGTAGGCTCCCCGGCAACCCTTCCTCCCTCCAGTCAGTGGTGTTTTCGCGTGTTTTGACATCTAGTCTCAGAAGTGGGGGGGTGTGGATCGCCGGCACGAGAGTCTGGGGCTCCCCACTTCACCTCCCGGGGAGGGGTGGGTTGTGCAGACAGCAGTGCGGCAACATGGTGATGTCATGCTAGTTTTCTAATTTTCATTTGGCGAGTTCTGTCCACTTGTTCGGTTTTGATTGCAATATTTTCACCAGAATAGTGGTTTGTTTTGGGACGCCAACCTTTCTAGGTGCCTGACCCGGTAGACATAGAAGGCTTCCAATCACACAGGAGAAGTGGGTGGGATGTCTATAGGCCATTGCTCTTCGTGCCTCTCTGAGGAGGCCAGGTTCTGGCTCGTGATCCCTGGTAGGCCCGAACTCCATGCACTTTGATGCCAGAATGCTAATATATCCATATCAGCCTGGATAGCTCCGGGAAGCCTCCGGGTCACACCCAGAAAATGGTATTTCATTACATTCAATGCTGTTTTTTTGGTTTCTGAACATAAAAATTCTTATTTTATATCATGCAGTGGGTTCCAAGAAAGCCAGAGGTAAAGTTCAACCTAAGAAAATACAGTGGTACCTTGGTTTTTGAATGCCCGTTTTCTAATTTTTATGTTCTCGAACTCAATTTCTTAGAAAAATTCAACTCGGTACTCGAAGTTTGCCTTGATGCTCCAGTTTGTTGATACACATATGGGCCAACTGAG
Organism: Procambarus clarkii; assembly: GCF_040958095.1. NCBI lineage: Eukaryota > Metazoa > Arthropoda > Malacostraca > Decapoda > Cambaridae > Procambarus > Procambarus clarkii. The sequence continues at coordinate 15,912,866 of NC_091216.1, read as the reverse complement.
CACATGGCGCACTTCAGTTTACCAGTGTCTTCCACCTAGTGACAGCCGCGCTTGAATTCTTTGTGAAGAATTTCATTGTTTTTGTGCTTTTCTGAGGGGGAGCCCAGTCGGCTCCCCAGAGCTATATCAGGCTGATATGCTAATGTCAAACTTTGGCATCAGTCATGTGTATGGAGTTCTTATGGGCCTACCAGGGACCATGGCCAGAACCTGGCCCCCCTCAGAGAGGCAAGGGGAGCAATGGCCTATAGAAACCCCCCTGTGGTTGGAAGCATTCTATGTCTGCCATCGACCGGGTCAAACATCCAGAAAAGTAAGCATCCCAAAACAAACCCCCTATTCTGGTGAAAATTGCTACCAAAAGCTGAACTAGTAGATAGAACTCCCCAACAGAAAACAAGCAAACAAGTACTGTATGACGTCACATGTCACCGCACCGCTGTCTACGCAGCTCCCCCCTTCCGGGAAGGTAAGGGGAAGCCCCAGACCTCTCATGCTGGCTATCCACCCATCAGTTCTTCGACTTATGCTAAAGGCACCGGTTGTGTGCTCCGGCTCCAGTGGTTGTTTCAGCACTGTGCCTAGAGTGTGGTGCCTGTCTTCTAGGTGGTTTGTGAGCCAGGAGTGAGTCTCCAGTTCTCGGGCTGCATGCGTCTAGGGTTGCCTTCCCTAGGTGCCCTGTAAGTACTGTCCTTGGGGCTTTGGGTTACCTTCCACAAGTTCCTTGGGTCCTGCTAGGCTGTCTACTTTTTGGTTTTCGGCCACCCTTTGTGTGATGGCGGGTTCTGTCTCCCTTGTTCGCCTTAGGGTAAGGGGCAGTTTGCACTGGTAGGGGAGTAGGGTACTGCGCAGCTTGTTTTCACCAATCATAGCGGCCGGCTCTGTTCCGCCTGGGTACGCTGTCCTCTTGCGGGGGTTTTCTTTTTCCTTTTTGTTTGTCTACCTGGAGGAAAGGGGGGTCTGCCTTTGGTTCTGGCCCCCGTTATACTAGAGTCTCTTCCTTCTTCCGGTGGTTTCCCCTGCTAGGTCCCTATGAGTGTATACATCCCGGGGGTTCAGTTCTTAGAAAGTTGTTTGGTAGACATGGGCGCCAGTTAGCAGTACCCTGCCTGGGATTACTTGAGCGCGAGTCCTCTTATAGTAAACGCTCAGGACCCTGGGAAACCCCTAGTGGGAGCGTGGGCCCGATGGATGTGGCCCCGGAGTTCCCCCCTCTCCCATTGTATGAGTTTGAGGGTTGCTCTGTCCCCTTGTCTCAAGGAGACACTCGCTGTTTTGCCTCCGTCAGTTGCCTGTGGGGTCGGTGACACCTTCGGCCCGGGGTCCTGCGAGTTTTGTTGCTTGTTGTGACTCGGTTACCCAGTCTTATGTTGACTCTTGGGTGCAGGTAGCACGGACGTTGCACGTTAAGTTTCAGTAGCAACACACTAGGTTGTTTGCTCCCCGGAAGCCCCGAGGCTGCCCCGTTTTGGTTGGTGGTCTTGTCAGGTCCCCCTCCCCCTTCCTCCCTGCATCTGGGTCTTTACCGTCTGTGGGTTCGTGGTCGGGGCAGGGTTTTCATGGTTTTGAGAATTGGTTGGTCTTGGGGAATTCTCCTTCCAGAGTAGCGACGGGGGCATTCGAGCCTGTTCCTCCAGCTGTGTTGTAAGAGTCTGCCAGTGGGCCCCCTTCTTTTGTGTTTTTCACGGCTGCCCCGTTTTTTTTTTTAGGCTGGGGCTTTGGGGGGATGGCTCGGCCCCAGGGCCTGCCATGTGGGTTCCCGGGACTGGGGAAGGGCTGACTTGGGGGGTCTCTGGCCCTATTGGAACCCGATGGGGCTTTTTTCTACCCTCTGGACAGGGCTTGTGGTTGCGCGGAGTGAGGTTTTTCCTTCCCCACTCTCTGCACGAGTTGTTGGGCGTCGGCCCTTTCCCAGGCTCGGTTCCTTGTTCCTTAAGCTCGTTGGTTCCATCCTGTCATTGGGTGCTCTTCTCCATTGTTCACCCCTTTTAACTTGGGACGGGACTTCTCTGTCATGTTCCCCTCTTCTAAGGTTTCTGCATGACTTTAGGTCTCGGGTGCGATTGGGTTTTTCGGTGCCTTCGTCATTTGTGCTTGCTTCTGTGTTCTCGAAGGTTTGGGATAGTTTTTGCTCCTTCCCATATTATTGGATCGCCTGTCATCTGCCTGTGCGGCTTCTCTCCGGTTCTTTCTAGGGCTTGTTGGTCCTCTTCCGTGCTTCCTCTAGAGTTTTTGGCCCTGTCTTGTTCTTTTGTTCTTGTATCTTCTCTCCGTGCTGTGTCTCGGTGCCTGCTCGTTTTCCTTCCATACTCCTGGTCTGGTATGCAAGGTTGGGCTGCTTGTAGCCCAATTGGGCTACTGGTGGCCTAGTTGGATTCCGTTCGGTTCACTGGTTCCTTAATGAGCCGCTATGTGTGTTGTTGCTTACTCCTTTTTTAATTTTTTGGCTTCTGTTCCTATACGTTGGGCTGTTTCTTCTCTTCAACGAATCGCCCGGGATACGCCCTGTTGGGCTACTTTTCTTTCGTGTCTTGCGCATGCGCCGTGGGAGTTTGTTTTGGTTCAGACGGTATGCACCAGTGCTGGGGTTCTCCGTCCATTTTTCTAGGGTGCTTTGCCTCTCGCTCGTTTCATTCTCCAGTCCGTGCCCAGTTGCTCCTGGGGGTGTTCTGGGGTGCCGCTTGGGGAGAACGCCGGGTTTTCCCTGCGTTTTAGGTAGGAGGCGCCTCCGTCGCCTCTCCCCTCTTCTTCTGCATGGGCAGCTCTGGCCTGCTTCCGCGGGTGGTGCTCCTGGTTCTCGGCTGCGGGTGCACGATACCCTGGCCGCCTCGGGCAGCACCGGCTTTGTAACATTGTTTTGACCCTTCCGTGCCACTGTTCTGCAGGTGAGTTTATGCGGTCTAGCGTCTCCTTCGTCCAGGCGCTGGTTTGTTTTTGGGGGTACGAATGGGAGTACATATGTACACGAGTACATGGGACATACTAATAGGGGTGCCTGCAGCAGGCCTATTGGCCCATATGTGGCAGCTCTTGTTCCTAACCTCCCGATTCGGACATCAGCCCCCAGGTGATTGCAGGAGGCCTCTCGCCCCATACGGGGCGGCTCCTGACTGTGCCCATCCAGTCCCTCTCCTATGCATGTCCACCCATGCGAGCTTGGGGAGTAGAAGAACTCCCAGAACCCCATCAAGCAGTTATCAAGCAGGTTTTGTGCTTGTGTTCGGGGCCCCACCTCCACCGTGTTTCTCGGTGCGTAAGTGGAGGTGCCTGTTGTGTGGTACATGTTCCTGTGTCAAGGGTGTTAATTGGTGACGTTTTGCTGCGGTTTTTGATACTGCAGTTGCGTGTTGGAGTGCGCTGGTGGCGTTTTGTTCGGCCCTTCTGTGTTTCTTCCTGGGGCCTTCCTTGTTTGGGTTATTTGTTCCTATGTTTTCTGGGTCACTCATTCCTTTCAGGTCTTGCTGTACCTGGCTTAGCTTTTCCATGTACATTCATATTGAAGTTCAGATGTTTATTCAGGTAATGTACATACTTACAAGGTGAGATACAAACATTGATGGAACGTTGGATTCTCTGTTTTCCCCTAGTTGTGCTTGTTGGGGTTGAGCTTTGGCTCTTGGTCCTGCCTCTCTGCTGTCAGTCGCTTAGTGCGCAGGTTCCTGGGCCTGCTGGGGTCTCTCGTATCTACATTTGACCCTGTCTGGAGTCAGACTCCGCCATTCTCTGCCTTTCCCGCAAGACGTTTCTTCTGGTTGTATGTTACATGTTGCATGTTGCTGGTGCGCGTGTGCATTGGTAATGTGTGCCACGGTGTGGTACTTGTTACTGTGTCGGGATGTTGTGGGGCGACATTTTGCTGTAGTTTTGTGCCTGGGGTTGTGCTTTGACTGCCTGTCTCTCCCCTGTTGCTTCCCTGACATCTCCTGGGCTCTGTCAGGTCTGCACTTGCAGCTGTGTGTGGGGTCCGCTTCCACCACCTCCCTTCCTCGTGCATCTCCTTCACGCTGTTGTGTGTTTTGTTTGTGCCTTTTGGCTTTCCTGTTGCCAGGTTTGGGTTCCTGTTTTCCTGACTTGCCCTGCCTGTGGGCTTTTTCAGTCTCGCGGTGTTCCTTCTTGAGGTCTCGCATCGGGCCCGTGGTTTCAGATCACCTGGTGAGCTCGCTCACGTTGGGGGGTTTTCTGTTCGACAGACGTTCCATCTCTGTCTTTGCCGGCTTGGGTTTCCGGCTGTGCCTCTTCGGTGGTCGCGCCCGAGATCTTCCCGCGGCTCCGTCTGTTCCTAGGCTTGGATGAACCTTGACGGGGCTGGTTGGGTTCTGACTCGAGTCTCTCACCTTTGGTAGGTGGTCGGGTGGCTTCGTTATTGGTGTCCCACCTGCGTGCTTTTCTTGGCAGCAGTATGGGGTATTTTAGCGGTCCTTCCTTTTCCTAATGTCCCTTCTTTTATTTATTTATTTATTTATTTATTTATTTATTTATTTATTTATTTATTTATTTATATACAAGAAGGTACATTGTAAATACTATGCTATGTATTCTCACAAACCCAATCTTGTAAAGCCACTAGTACGCGCAGCGTTTCGGGCAGGTCCTTAATCTAACAAATAATTTTAAGTAGGTAAATTCTAGCAGAATTAATAAAATGATAACAAATACATTGCAAGAAAAAAATGAGATGAGAGAGATTAGTAAGTATATTAAAGCACATTGGTATATTAAAGCTCTGATTGATTACATTGACAGCTTGATTGGTAATTTAAACAAGATTAATAGACACCATACAATAGATTGACAGCACATATAAGAAGACAGCAATGATCACAATGGTAAAGATGTTTGGATTGGGTACATAAAGATTGGGAGATTGGGTAGCAATAGATACAGTGCAATTTTAAAGCAAAAGGTAAAAAACTATGAAGGTGAAATTAGGTACTTTTTAGTATTGTTTTTGAATGACGCAAAAGTGGGACAGCTTTTCAATTCAATAGGGAGTGAGTTCCATAGACTGGGTCCCTTTATTTGCATAGAGTGTTTACACAGATTAAGTGTGACTCTGGGGATATCAAAGAGATATTTATTTCTGGTTAGGTGGCTGTGTTTGTTGGCGTCGGCTTGGCTTTTCTTGTGGGGGTTGGGGGGCCGTTGACTTGCCGCATACTGTCGCCTCGTTTTGTACGGCGCTGGCTGAGCTGTTTTGGCTTGCTTTCGGTCTTGGTGTTCCATATGCGCCGTTCGTAGGCTGTCTCATGCATTTTTTCACCTCCGGCCTGTTCTTGCGCCACTTGGGCCGTTCTGGTCTCTGGACATTGGGCTCTTTCTTCTCCTCGGTTGGTGGTGGCCCCTTTAGTTTGGGTTTGTTTTGATGGCTCTTTTCTTGTTGCCGTTTGTTACTAGGGCCCGGTTCGCTGAGCTTCTTGCTCTTCTTCGGTCATGGTGTTTGGTTTGTTCGGTTGCAGCCGTCTCCCCCTTTTCTGGCACAGGGTGAGGCTGCTGCGTTCGGGGTGGGGGGGGGTTCCTTGGTTTGTTGGTGCTTGGTTGGTCGGGCTGGGGATGCGTCGTGTTTTGTGTTCAGTTGCGGCCCTCCACTGTTATTTGCGCGCCGCGGCTTCTGTGTCCTAAGCGCGCTTTAGGTCGGAGGCCTGGTCGACGACCGTGCCGCGGGGACGCTAAGCCCCGAAAGCACCTCAAGATAAGGTAAGGTAGGTTGATCCGGTTCTGTTCTTCCCTATTCGCGGGTGAAGGTGTCCCGGGTCATCCACCGTGTTATTGCGGCTAGCCAGCCTGTGTTCTTTGCTCGTGCCCGTGGCGTTCGTGGTTTCGCTGCTCTTGTTGCCTTCTTGGCGGCGTGTCCTTGCAGACTTCGGGCACGGGGCTTTTTAGCGGTTGTACAGGGGCCTGGCTGCTCATTGTCTCGTGTCGTTCCCGGGCCCATTCGGGCCTGTGTCGCCTTGGGTTAGCAGTTGCAGCCAGTTGCCTCGCTTTCCGTTGAGGGGTGCGTGGTGTTCGCCTCCCGAATCCGTCCTTTTGACCTTCGTCTGTGGGTAGTTAGCTCCGGGGAGCCAACGGGGCTCCCCCTAGAAAACCAGCATTGAATGTAATGAAATGCCATTTTCCGAGTGTGACCCGGAGGCTCCCCGGCAACCCTCCTTCCCTCCGGTCAGCGTTTTTTTGCGTGTTTTGACATCCAGCCTCAGAACTGATGGGTGGATAGCCGGCGTGAGAGGTCTGGGGCTCCCCCTTCCCCCTACCGGGGAGGGGGGAGCTGCGCAGACAGCGGCGCGGTGACATGTGACATCATACTTGTTTGCTTGTTTTCTGTTGGAGAGTTCTATCTACTAGTTTGGCTTTTGGTAGCAATTTTCACCAGAATAGGGGTTTGTTTTGGAATGCTTACCTTTCTGGATGTTTGACCCGGTCGATGGCAGACATAGAATGCTTCCAACCACACGGGGGTTTCTATAGGCCATTGCTCCCCTTGCCTCTCTGAGGGTTATCTTGAGGTTATCTTGAGTTGATTTCGGGGCTTTTTTAGTGTCCCCGCGGCCCGGTCCTTGACCAGGCCTCCACCCCCAGGAAGCAGCCCGTGACAGCTGACTAACTCCCAGGTACCTATTTACTGCTAGGTAACAGGGGCATAGGGTGAAAGAAACTCTGCCCATCGTTTCTCGCTGGCGCCCGGGATCGAACCCGGGACCACAGGATCACAAGTCCAGTGTGCTGTCCGCTCGGCCGACCAGCTCCCCTGGTCCCTCCCTGAGGGGGCCAGGTTCTGGCCGTGGTACCCGGTAGGCCCTAAGAACTCCATACACATGACTGATGCCAGAGTCTGACATTAGCATATCAGCCTGGTATAGCTCCGGGGAACCTCTAGGTCACACCCAGAAAACGGCGTTTCATTACATTCAATGCCGATTTTTTGGTTTCTGAACATAAAAGTTATTATACTGTATATCACACTGATTTCCAAAAAAGTCAGTGGTAAAGTTCAACCTAAGAAAATAGTTGTGAGGATGACGATACCGGATAAACAAGAGATCATTCGTAGTGAGACAATGTGTTGTCTCACTACAGACAAGTGTTAAAACGTAAAGTAAAACAAGTGTCTATGGACATATGTTTAGTAAGACAAACAAGCAGTGAGCCACAATCAGGTCATAGTGGTGCAAAGTGGTCCTAGCCTGCAAAACATAAAAGAGAGAGTATCCCAGAAATGTCATCACTGCTGTTATAATAGAATGGGACTCCCCTTCCAAACACTAACACCTTAGGGGGCCAGCCAGCCGAGCAGACAGCACTGGACATGTGATCCTGTGGTCCTGGGTTCGATCCTGGGCGCCGGAGAGAAACATTGGGCAGAGTTTCTTTCACCCTATGCCCCTGTTACCTAGCAGTAAATAGGTCCCTGGGAGTTAGTCAGCTGTCATGGGCTGCTTCCTGGGGAGGGGGGGGGGGGATATGTGTGTGTGTGTGATGTAAAAAAAAAAAAAAAATAGTAGTAGTAGTTAGAAACAGTTGATTGACAGTTGAGAGGCGGGCCAAAAGAGCAGAGCTCAACCCCCGCAAGCACAACTAGGTGAATACCTCTCCTCCTACCTCCTCTCCTCACCGTCTCCCATACTCCAACAAGAGTCCTCAATAATGGTAAGGTACCTATGAACATTATTCTGTTTAAAATGTATTTTTTTAGTTAATATTTTTTGGGGTTTGGAACGGATTAATTCAATTTACATTATTTCTTATGGAAAAATTTGTTTCGGTTTTCAGATCGTCTCTGTAAACCCATTAAATTAAAAAACTGAGGTACCACTGTATACTGAATAGGCCTGATGATAGAAGTTCAGTTATAAATATTATATATTTTAAAATATTTCTTTATTCTCAGATTATGCTGGTATCCTGACACTGGCAGAGGACATATTATCAAAGAATGTCGGTGTGGAAGATCCGCAAGATGTAGCTTTAACTAGAATAATTGACATGCCAGATTTTATAAATATAATTAAAAAGATAATTAGCAATTACAAAAGGCTATCTCTAAAGTATCTTCTAAATAACTTTTGTAAAAGCAACATCTTGAGCATCAGTGCAACTTCTCCAGAAAAGTGCTATATTACTGCCGATATTATTCCTACAGTGATGAGTTATGCTTATCCAGAATGTGAAGATGGTCAGACTCAAGAAATTCTTTTGCAGCAAGAGATGCAGGTATTTCTTTCAATTATTTGTTCCTTTGGTTTAACCCTTGTGTTGCTAAGGGCTATTTGCCCATTGTTACCCACTGGCGCATAACAAAAAAAAAATGTTTTTCTAAACCTATTAATTTGTGTTCTCTGATCATGGGAAAAATAATAAAAAAATCATAAGGGGCATATTTTGCCCGCTATAGGGCAGGGAAGTCTGGCAAAAAAAAACAGGCGCTGATTCGTGCGTCCCAGACGTTCTGCTCCGCCCCAGCTGTCAGGCAGGAGTGACCACAGAGAGATAATTACCTAATTATTTCAGTGTCTCTGACTGATTTTTCTACGTTTTTTTTTTTTTTTTGCTTTAATATTATTCAGTAATGTGTAGTGTGATATATTTATATAATGTGTGAATCATCGCTGTACTCAAAATTATGATGTGCATATTGTTGATTCAGTTATTATGTTCATCAAACAGTGAACAAATACTGTGTCGGTTCTTACACTATATACACAGGTTATATATAAGTATCTGCATGTTTTGTTCTCCATAATGAACCACTAAGTTGGTATTACAAGTCAAAAAGCAACGAGGAGTAACCGCAACACACCAGCCAGCCACTCGCTGCCTCTCATTCCTTCAACACCACACTCGCCCACATTCTCCTCCCACCATACTGTTTTTGCTTTTATTCACTATATACAGACGTTATATATAAGTATCTAGATGTTTTGTTCACCACAACTGTACAACTAAACTGATATAGTTAGTTCAGGCACTAAGAAATGTCGCTACACACAGTCAGCTGGCGGCTGCCTCCCTCACATATTCAAGGTCACACTAAAATTTCTTCCCCAACAATACTGTTTGTGGTGTTATTACCCTATATACACACATTATATATAAGTTTTTACATGTTTTTTTTCACCATAACTGTTCAACTAAGCCGGTATAGTGCCCAAAGAGCATAGTGGCCACCCCATCTGCATGATAAATCATGCAGATGTCGCCACCTCCCTTGCCAAAATGGCTTTTCCCCCACACTCCTTTTGCTGTTATTATACTATATATACATGTTATATATAAGTATCTACATTTGTGTTTACCATAACGAACCACTAAGTTCCCTCCCTCCCTCCCTGCCCCCATAACCTTCCCTCCCTCCCTCCCTCTCTGCCTGCCCCCATAACCTTCCCTCCCTCTCTGCCTGCCCCCATAACCTTCCCTCCCTCTCTGCCTGCCCCCATAACCTTCCCTCCCTCTCTGCCTGCCCCCATAACCTTCCCTCCCTCTCTGCCTGACCCCATAACCTTCCCTCCCTCTCTGCCTGACCCCATAACCTTCCCTCCCTCTCTGCCTGACCCCATAACCTTTCCTCCCTCCCTCTCTGCCCCCATAACCTTTCCTCCCTCTCTGCCTGCCCCCATAACCTTCCCTCCCTCTCTGCCTGCCCCCATAACCTTCCCTCCCTCCCTGCCCCCATAACCTTCCCTCCCTCTCTGCCTACCCCCAACATGAACATGAACGAGTAAAGCAACTTGGAGATACGTACAAACGAACCAAAGCACAAGGTGACTAGCATGCATTTCTAGTTGCAAATAGAGAGGTGAGAGACATGAGCAACGTCATACGTAATAAACATTGGGAAGAGTTCCTACAAAGTATAAATGAGCAAACAACACTTGTTGAAGTTTGGGAAAAGATACGAAAAATCTCTAGAAGCAGCCCAACCAAACCGCTGCACCACAGCCCACTAGAACAAGCAAACATCCTCCTTGATCAATGGGCACTAACATCGAGCTACGACTCACTCCCAATTAACATACAGCACAAACTTGATGTCACACGCCCCAACAGACAACGAACCATCAATCTTGCCTGTACAGCTATCGACGTGTCGGACCTTAATGATGTAACTGAATGGGAATTAAATCATGCACTAAAGATGGGAAAATCAACTGCTCCTGGAGAGGATGGTATTACTTACAGTCTACTGAGATTAGTCTCACACGTACCAGGTAATCCATTATTAGTGTTGTACAGAATGAGTTTACGTGAAGGAGTATTACCTGATGCTTGGACAAAGAGTGTCATTGTTCCCATCCCCAAACCACACTCAGATAATTATAGACCCATATCTCTAACATCGTGTGTTTGCAAAGTGCTTGAACGTATTGTTCTTAACCGGCTCATGTATCGTGTACAGGGGCACCTGTCACCCCAACTGTTTGGATTTATGCCTGGGCTCAGTACACAACACTGTTTTGCTGAGTACTTCGCACATATTGAAGCTTCCCCTCAAACAGTCTTCATCGACCTAGCAGCAGCTTTTGATACAGCAAACAGAGAAATCATACTGGAACAGCTTGCCGAGCTGGGAATACAAGGAAAATTACTGAAATGGATAAAGGGCTATTTGTCTAATCGAACAGCATATGTTTCGTTTAATGGTGTTAAAAGCACAGAGAGCAAACACTTTGAACTGGGAACTCCACAAGGAGGGGTCCTCAGCCCCTTGTTGTTCAACGTTCTGATGCATAAACTTATTAAAGATCTTCCAACTAATAATGAAGACACTGTCATTTGTTATGCTGATGATATATGTTTACAGGCTGCCTCCGAGCCTAGAATGCAAGTTCTGCTCGACGTTTTTGCTACTAGAGCTGAGGAATGTGGCCTCCTTATCTCTGTACAGAAAACTTGTGCCCTCATTCCATGTGGTATTCCACCACCCAATTATCATATAGATGGGCGAGCACTTGAGAACTGCGCGTCTTACAGATACCTTGGTGTCCCCATTAACAACCCTGGGTACCTTTCTTCTCTCAAGAGGAGACTTTGGGAGAGATTAAAGCCCTTGCGGGTCCTTGTTGGTGTCAATCATGGACTTAACGTGAGACTTGCTAAAATGTTTTATGTATCATTTATACGCTCTGTGATTGGCTACAATACTCTACATCTCACACTGTATACTGACAAAGAGCTGAAATCTCTTGAAACCTTGCAAAATGAAGCTACGCGTCTCATCCTTGGGGCTCCAAAGTCTATGAGAATAGTTAATATGAGAGCAGAGTTAAAATTACCTACCATAAGTGAGAGAATTTTGTCTATTAGCACAGTTTTCGGCGTGAAGGCATTGAGTAGATCTATACAACACATGAAGTTTCAAGCTAAACTTTCTAATATGCTGCACTCACCTGAGGTCTATAGAAGAAGAACGAAATCTGATTATGTATATTGGTTCTACAAGGTAGCCAACTCCATCAAAATATTAAATATGTACCCAACTCAACTAATGATTAATCAGCCAATTACTCCATGGGATAACTGGGATCTATCAGTTGATTTTGTAAATGCGCCCAAGAAAGATAGTGTGCACACTACATTATTAAAACAGTTAACACTGAAAAGCATCACTGAAAGTACTCAGAGTATGGGTAACGATGTTTATCAGTGCTATACCGACGGCTCTGTAGAAGAAGGTGGACGATGTACCGGATGTGCATGTAACATATTTGAACAATCTTCTCTCGTACATACAGCAATGAAGCGCGTCAATGACTGGGCAAGTACAACTCAAACCGAACTTGCAGGCATATACCTTGCCACTGAATTTTTAAAAGACAAAGGCAGTGGACTTATATACTGTGACTCGCAGAGTGCACTCCTGGCACTGAATGCACATAGTAGTGACACCCAGAAAATAGTCAGTGATATTTGAATGAATGTTTTAGCTGCTAAAGAAAACAGATTTGAGATTAAATTCCTATGGATACCATCACATGTTGGCATCTCAAGGCATGACACTGTTGATATGCTTGCTAAGACAGCCTGCAGAAAACCAGTGGTAGAAATTGATATGGGTGTTTCATTAGCAGTGACAAAGAGAATACTTAAACAAATATCTAATGAAAATCTCACCGACCTAACAAATTCACAAAGACCTGAAAGTTGTAGCATTAAATATTATGATAGATATCGTGAGGAGGCATTCACATATGGGGCTAATAGAACAAGAACCCGGCAATGTGATGTTATAGTGGCCAGAATACGCCTGGGATATAGACGTATCTGGCAGCTTTCTCAAAACCCAAATGTCGAGTACACAATGTGTCAACTTTGTGAAAGAGAAAACATGCACTCTCTTGAACATTATATTGTAGAATGTCCCATACTGACTGACTTTTGCCCTCCTGGGCTAAGGTATGCTGAACTCTGTAATTACTATATGAGTACTGGAACACTTGATGATATATTGGACTTGTATCCAAGATTGACCATGTAATATATCATTTATTCAATGTATATATATGATGTAACTATATAACCTGAGGTTGTAAAAGCACCTTCATCACCTTCAGTGATTAAGTGCTTAATTGCACACTAGTTTCTTTATCAGCTATCTCACCCTGTCAGAGTAAATGAGACAGATGTATGTGAATGCATGTGTGGTGTATATATGTATGTATACGTATGGGTATAAAGTATATATGGAAGCTGATCGGAATTACATTTCACCTTTGTGAATGTACATTAAGGACACTATGTAAAAGACACATCAAACACTTTATGTAGGGCATACGTAAATCTGTGTATCTATGTATTTACGTATGTAGGTTAGCTTAGCATTTTAAAAGCACCGAATCACCTTCTGTGGTTGAGTGTTCAACAAACCCTTGAACTCTATGTTTAACATTTCTCTAACCCTGTCCATGGAGGACAGAAGAAAATGTATATATGCTGGTTAGCATTGTAAATGTGTGGCCACGTCTGTGGTAGAAAAAAAAAAAAAAAAACCCTCCCTCCCTCCCTCTCTGCCTGCCCCCATAACCTTCCCTCCCTCCCTCCCTGCCCCCATAACCTTCCCTCCCTCTCTGCCTGCCCCCATAACCTTCCCTCCCTCTCTGCCTGCCCCCATAACTTTCCCTCCCTCTCTGCCTGCCCCCATAACCTTCCCTCCCTCTCTGCCTGCCCCCATAACCTTCCCTCTCTCCCTCCCTGCCCCCATAACCTTCCCTCCCTCTCTGCCTGCCCCCATAACCTTCCCTCCCTCTCTGCCTGCCCCCATAACCTTCCCTCCCTCTTTGCCTGCCCCCATAACCTTCCCTCCCTCCCTCCCTCTCTGCCTGCCCCCATAACCTTCCCTCCCTCTCTGCCTGCCCCCATAACCTTCCCTCCCTCTCTGCCTGCCCCCATAACCTTCCCTCCCTCTCTGCCTGCCCCCATAACCTTACCTCCCTCTCTGCCTGCCCCCATAACCTTCCCTCCCTCTCTGCCTGCCCCCATAACCTTCCCTCCCTCTCTGCCTGCCCCCATAACCTTCCCTCCCTCTCTGCCTGCCCCCATAACCTTCCCTCCCTCTCTGCCTGACCCCATAACCTTCCCTCCTTCTCTGCCTGCCCCCAATAACCTTCCCTCCCTCTCTGCCCCCATAACCTTCCCTCCCTCCCTCCCATCCTCACTACTTTCCTCCCTCCCTCTGCATCTCCCACACTCACTACTTCCCACCCTCCTTCATTGCCTTTCTCCCTCACTGCCAGCCTCCCTCCCTCCCTCAATAACCCTCCCTCTCACACTGCCTGCCTCCATAAACCTCCATCCCTCCTTCCCCTCATTGCCTCTCTCCCACCTTCACTACTTCCATCCCTCCTTCATTGCCTCTCTCCCTCCACCACTGCCTCCCTCCAGTGCCTCTCTCCCTCACCACCACTTCTCTCTCACTGGTACTTTTCCTCCCTCCTCACTACCTCTATCACTCCCTAACTGCCTGCCCTCCATTACTCAGGTTGGTATCCGGCATTGTGGGGTTAGCAATGTTTGTTTACAGTTGCTGACAAGTCCTTTGTAACAATCATACACAAGGTATTTATAATTACAAATGGCACCTCAAGAAGGATTTAACCCTCGAGTCGCTAGGGGTCGAAATGGCATTAACACCCATAGGCGCAACAAAAAAAAATTCCAAAATTTGTTTTTGTTTTTTAATCTCTTTATTTGTGTTCCCTGAGCACAGGAAAAGTAATAACAAAAATTTAATTGCACTTACTGTTGACGTAAATGAGCCGAGAAGATCGGTGATGATGTCACACCTCGTCTTCGCTAGACTGCTGTGCGCCAGGGGTGAGTCAGGCGCAACGGAGAAGGAGCGCGAGTTGCCACAAATTTATTTTCGCTTTATTATTTACAGTATCTATGGCGTATTTTACACCCATTTTTTTCACTGGTGTGGTTCAATATGTTCTCACATGAATATATATTATGAAAAAACTGTTGTCAATGTATATTGTATCCACATATTAGTGTCATAAGTATTTGCACAAAAATTTCTTATTTCTCAATAAAATATACAATTTCTTATGATTTATTTCCACTGTATACACCCACTTATCCTGTATTTACATGTTTTGGCACCAGTCTTGGACATTTAGAAGTCATCAAGACTGTGATACTCTGTTGAAACATTGGACATGGCACAGAGGGACCTGACACGCTGTGCACCAAGTCATTACCATTTTTCTTTTCTGTTCACTCTTGGTTGTTGACCAGCATACAACACACCCGCGCTGGCCTACTGCACGCTTTCCAGTTGGTGGTAAAAACCTGAGATTGTGTCAAAAAGGCATCCCTGTAAGCGAGCCTGGGTGTTGGAGCATGGTGCAATACCGGGTTCAGAATGGGCCTCTGTACACCAGGAATTACTTTGGCAAATTTCTGTAGTAATTGTGTTACTACAGTAAAATTGAATGCACGGAAATTACGTTTACCACCTGTTTTGACAAGATACATACAGTGGTACCTCGGAATACGAGTGTCCCTGAATACGAGTTTTTTGGAATACGAGCAGGATTTGCTAGGAAAATGTGCCTCGGAAGGCGAGGGTTACCTCGGAACTCGAGTTTGTTGATACGCGTACAGGCTGACTAGCGCGTGGTGGCACAGCGATCGCGCCTCAGTTTACCAGTATCTCGCGCCCAGTGACTATCCCTCCTGAATTCTTCACAAGGATTTACAGTTTTTTGTCGTTTTTTTGGCCATTTGAGCATAAAAGTTGTTATTATATATCTCGCCATGGGTCTCAAGAAAGCCATTGATAAGGTTCAACCTAAGAAAATAGCTGAGAGTAGAGGCAGTAGAGGATGTCCCTTCTTGATTAAGAAAATGTGTGAAGTATGGGAAGAGCTGCAAAGTTTTGTTGAAAAAACTCGCCCAGATAAAGCAGGCCGTTGCATTGACCTTTTAAATGACAATGTGATGTCTTACTACAGACAAGTGTTAAAATGTAGGGAAAAATAAGTGTCTTTAGACAAATTCTTAGTAAGACAAACAAGTCCTAGTGGTATGCAGGCAAAATGTGCCAGAGTGTGAAGTCCTCACTGCCTGATGTTATAATGGAAGGGGACTCCCCCTTCCAAACAGTAACACCTCTCCTCCTCACCATCTTCCATACGCCTACAGCATTCATCAACAAGGGTAAGTAATAACTTGAACATAGTTTTGTAGGTTTATTTAGATGAATTAGGTATAAAACTTAGTTTGAAGTGGGGTTTTTGGGGTAGTCATTTAATTCATTTCCCATTACAGTACAACCTCGATTCAACGTACTATATGGGACCACCCCCAGTTCGTTGGAGCGTTGGATTCGTTGCAAGAGGTGACCTTCAAGAGGCGTTTGTGTCAGTGTCTTTTTTTTTCTTGTACACAATAAAAATGCATTGTATCATATTACTTACTGTACCTATATTTTACTACTCTACTAAAAATACTGTAATTCATGTATTTACCTTATTGTTGGAGTTATGTCCATCTTGAAGTTTTGTGAAGTTGTGAATGCTCTACAGTAAATAGGTACTGCAGTGCATTAAGCCGTTAGCACTGTATTATTAAAAGTGGTTTTGCTGTATGTTGAGTACTACAATACAGTTCTTGAAAACTATTGTACATTAGAATTATTGCAACTTTAATTTTAACACTATGTACACACTTAAATTTAACACTTATTCTAATTGTTCACTTCACACACAATGTTTTTAGATGTTTGCATCAGCTTTGCTGGTGCTCGCTGCTGCTGTGTTGGCTTCAGCTGCTTTTGTGCTGGTGCTGGGTACAGCTGTGCTGGTGCTGGGTACGGCTGTGCTGGTGCTGGGTACGGCTGTGCTGGTGCTGGGTACGGCTGTGCTGGTGCTGGGTACGGCTGTGCTGGTGCTGGGTACGGCTGTGCTGGTGCTGGGTACGGCTGTGCTGGTGCTGGGTACGGCTGTGCTGGTGCTGGGTACGGCTGTGCTGGAGCTGGGTACGGCTGTGCTGGAGCTGGGTACGGCTGTGCTGGTTGATTTGCTGCTAGTTCGTGAAAAATATTGACTCATTTTCATGTTTCCTTCTTTGTGTCATGTCCTTGAGACAAATATCTTTCATCGTCCTTAGGTGTTGATAAAAGCCTGGTAGCTCTGGATTGTCAGTTTGTGAAACAATATCAAGGAGTTTTTCAACATAGAACAATGCGTCAGCACACGAAGCAGATTGTAAACTGCTATCATTCTCATCCTCATCTTCCTTTCCGTCGTCGTCAACAGTGCCAGTAACATTTTGTATAATCTCATCATCTGTTAAATGACCAATGGGTGGTTCGACTGCATCAATATTTAACCACTCCTCCATCCTCCACATCGTTCAGTGTCAACTCCGTCTCACCAACGGCACGCAGTTCTTGATAAATATTATTTGAAAATCCTTCAAAATCCATTTCTTCCTCAGTCACTTCATCAGCATGATCAAGCAACAGGAGTTTTTTCCAACAATTTCTTAATGTTGACTCTTGAACTTCATCCCAAACTTTAGCCCAGTTGTAAATGCCTTCCTTAATTGAGTATTTTTGGTAACGTTCCAGTGTTGCTTGACCTCGCGAATCGGTTCCTTGTCTTTTGTCTTCATCTGACTCAAACACCACCATGATTTCTTTATTCATTTCTCGTTTGTAGAGCCTTTTCATTGCATATATAACACCCATATCCATTGGCTGGATCAGAGAGGTGGTATTGGGAGGCAAGGCCATACATTTGATGCGTCCATCATGTGACGTTAATTTGTCGAGCCCTACATGAGCTGGGGCATTGTCAACCAAGAGTAATGCCTTGACATCATTCCGTCTCACTCCACACTTCTTTATCTGAAAATCTCTAACTTTTTTGCAAAAATGATTTTTGAACCAGTCTACAAAAATATCTCCAGTAAGCCAAGCTGTTTTAGAGCTGTAGTAGACCACAGGTAGCTTGTTCATTAAATTTTTCAAAGCACGTGGGTTTTTTGACTTCCTCACAATGGCGGACTTTGTTCTGTGACTTCCGTCTGCATTTGCACACAGCATGGCAGAAACTTTTTCTTTGTTTACCTTACGGCCAGGAACACACTCATCTAGCCTAGATGCCAAAGTGTTGTTCTGCAAGCATTTCCAATTAAAGCCTGTTTCATCGGCATTGTATACCTGAAAACGCCTTAGATCATTTGTTATTATGTAATCATTTAATTTACGCTTAAATGGCTCGACTGAATCCGTATCTGCACTTAATGATTCTCCACAAACTTTCCTGTTCTTAATATTATGTCTATTCTTAAATCTTTGCAACCATCCTTCACTTGCTCGAAAATCTGGAATGTTCATCTTTTGTGCAAATTTATCGGCTGCTGTCTTAATGGTGTCGCCGCCAAGTGGCATCCCCACAGAGCGCTCCTGGTTAAACCATTTATACACAGCTTCATCCAAATTCGTATTTGCAGAACCTTTTATTGTTTTCCTTTTATTTAATGCACCACTATCACTCGAAGCAAGAAACTTCCTAATATTATCTTTCTGTCTTTTGATATCACACACCGTACTTTTCCCAACATTAAATTCTGCTGCCAGCCTAGTAACAGAGTAGCCACGTTCATGTTTCTCTATCATGTCTAATTTCTGCTCAATGGATAAAAAACTTCTCTTCCTCTTTGCAGATACAGCACAATTAGCAAGCCCTTGAGACATCTTGTTGTATATTAATAAAGCTGTAGTCAAAAAAATGGTAAATTCCACGATTATTCTTTCACCGGTGGACAAACACATCACTCGCACGCAGACAAATGTAACGGCACTGGGTGCCTTCTGTATAAACGCAGACTAGGTCTATACACCCTCCAGTAGGCTGGTGTTTAAGCCAGATCCAGTAACATAAATTTATCTCAAATATTGGATTTACATCATATTATATATTTTTAGGTTATATATTTAGATTAGTAACATTATTAGGATAATAAGAGATATAAAAAACTTATTTTAGAACTGATTTATTAATTTTATTATTTCGAAGCCGTAGTCACTGAACTGTGGCGACGAATTGAAACGAGAAACGCATGGTGCTGTGTGTACAGGGATTAGACCCGTCCACTCGCTCACGCTGGAGTTGTTCCAATAACAAATAATTTCTCAAATAGCAGATGTCTATCATATTACAGTATATTTTCGGTTTTATTTAGTTTAGTTTAATTAGGATAATAAAAAGCTATTAAAGCATTGGTTTTAGAAATGATTTATTAGTCTGAAACTTTCAAAGTCATGGGTCACTGAACTATAACAACACAGACGAAGGAAAACCAAGTGAGGTTTACAGAACAGTATTCCCTTATCTGTCCACCCTCACTCACCTTGTTTTATCACAGAAAATGTCTATAAGGAGATTTTACGACATGTAGCTAGCTAATCACGCTTCAGCCTTTAAATTAATTTACAAAGATACGTCTGCCACAAATCAGTGAACGAAAATTATGGAAACTCGATCGTTCATTTGTGTGTACCACTCTGGCTGGTATCTGGTTCATGTAATTACCTAAGTGTAATTACCTAAGTGTAGTTACAGGATGAGAGCTACGCTCGTGGTGTCCCGTCTTCCCAGCACTCTTTGTCATATAATGCTTTGAAACTACTGACGGTCTTGGCCTCCACCACCTTCTCACTTAACTTGTTCCAACCGTCTACCACTCTATTTGCGAATTGGTTGACTTGTTGTGTGGACCATTGTGGCTGGTGTTTGGTTCATATGGTTCACTTGTTGTGTGGTCCACTTAATTGTGTGATGCAACTTGTCTTATGAAGGAATTATTATTTGTAAACTGTGATAGAATGAGACAGTTTTCCACAACTCTGTGAACTTTGCAACATCGTAAGTTTGTGGACTCACTTGTGCGGTCCACTTGTGCGGTCCAATTGTGTGATCAAACTTGTCATATGAGGGAATTATTAATTGTAATCTGTGATAGAATGAGAAAGTTTTCCACCACTTTGTGAACTCTGTCCCAAAATCGTAAGCTTGTGGACCACTTGTGGTCCACATGTGTGGTCCACATGTGTGGTCCACTTGTGTGGTCCACTTGTGTGATCCACTTGTGTGATCCAACTTGTCATATGAGAGAATTATTAATTGTAATCTGTTATAGAATGGGAAAGTTTTCCACCAGTCTGTGAACTCTGTCTGGACATCGTAAGCAAATCCGAACATCCCTCGCTTCGGCGAACCATTGTTCGTCGAACCGGGTGAGTAAATTCGGCCTGAAAAGTGTGCGAACTAGCTGGAGATTCGTTGAATCGAGGTTGTACTGTATTTCTTATGGGGAAATTAGCTTCGGAATACGAGCTGTCTCCAGGAACGGATTAAACTCTTAAACCGATGTACCACTGTATTGTAACTATTCAGCATTGTTACATCAACAAGGTGGAAAAACATTTTCTTGGTCCACTTCACTGTTTTCCGTACACATTCTACTGCCCCCACCATCATATCACATTTATCCACCAAATGCATGTTGATGTTATAGTCCAAGACAATCTGGCTTATAGATTATTTCTCTGGTGGTTCTGTTCACCTTGCCACTGTCCAGCATTGTTCCAGCATGACTGGTGGTCAACATGTTCAGTTCACGCCTGTCTTTCCACCGCACTGAAAGTATTCCACCTGTTTTTCTCAGCTCGCAATCACCAACCTGCATAGCACCTGGAAACACTGGCATTTCCCTTCGTTTTGCTTTCACTGTGCCACACACTCCAGTTCTATTATCAAGCAAGAACCTAGTTAGCAAGGGACTGGTATAATAGTTATCTGTGTATAATATGTGGCCCTTATTCAGATATGGTGCAAGCAGTGACTTCACAACACTACCTGAGAAGCCATGTTGGTCATTAGCAGGAATGTCTACATTTGTACCCGTATAAATTATCATGTGTAACACCATTCCTGTTTCACAGTCACAGAGTACAAAGAATTTCAATCCAAATCGGTGGCGTTTGGAGGGAATATACTGGTTGAAGGCAAGACATCCTTTGAAAAGCACAAGGGATTCGTCAATCACAAGCTCCTGAGCTGGTACGTAGAAATCCCTGTACTTTCCGATAAGTTCATTCAGGACGTGCCTTACCTTCCAAAGTCTATCATCATCATTCCGATCTTCATCATTTGCAAAGTGAAGACACCTGAGGATTATCACAAATCGGTCTCGAGACATATATTTGCTGAACATCGGTGTTGGAACAGTATGGTCTTTGCTCTAATAATGGTCGATTACGTGTTTGACACAATGTTTCATCAACATACAGTGCCAAAAACACATACATTTCACCTACAGTCGTATCTTTCCATCGCTGCAAACGTGAATAATCGGATAACTCACCCTCATCAGTGAGATCACTCGCATATTTGTTCATTTCACGAACAATATGTTCCATTAGCGGCTCATCAAAATATGCAGTAAAATAGTCCATTTCACACATATCTGCACCTTTATCAGGAAAAATGTCTGTAATTCCAACATTCGAATTATCAAAAACAGGAATTTGTGGAAGAAAATCTGTCCCATCACTCCACACAAAAACACCGGGTGTCTTTCGAGAGCCAATAGCAGCACCACGGCGAGGAAACCGTGGACCAGAATCTGAAGCAGGTCTAGGAACAGTAAGGGCGGGCAGGGACAGTGACGGAAAATTACTCGATGTTGAGGGTCTTTGTTCATGTGGTGCCATGCGGTGCCGCACGGCTTGGCCCTATGCTGCTGACGCGACAAGTTGTCGCTTGGCAACACCACACACTCCACTTGCACTAGCGAAACTATTTTCCGATTCTAAGTCACTAACACCGGAAAATGATTCACCTTCTCCAGACTCGTCGAGCAAAACATCAATATCTTGCAAGGGAGCACATGAACTGTGTAGTCTTGCACAAATTGGGGTCGAGTGAGGGCGAGGAGGCATGGGCGAAATGCTAGGCCTAGCCCTGGTGGAGCCAGCATGTTCACACTCATCGTCGGTCGTATCCACCTCTAAGGGCTGTGTATAGTCATGATCAAAGTCTGAATCGTCAATATCAGACTCATCACCATTCGGGAATAAATTAAGATTAATTTCGTCCTCGGTCAGAGGTCGCGAGAAACGCCTCGCTGAGCAGGGTCGTCCATTGGAACTTGATGCGCTCGCCATGGTGTCCGCCGGGTAACTGAGGCCTGTACACAAGGAGGACCCATGCTGGATTTTTTTCCCAGGCGGGGTTTGTTTATGGTCGGTTGAGGCTCACCGATGACTACTCCTATCCCACACGGGGCGTTTAAATTATAGCGCTAGACACAAAATCACATATAAATGATATGCACGGTTTCGGTTTTGTCACTGATATCATATACTGTATATATGATATGCGCGGTTTAACCGTTAACCCTTTAACTGCGCAACGCGCCTGCAGGCCCAGGCTTCAGGTGCACAACGCGCCTCCGGGTGTTTTTATTTTTCATGTTCCATTCAAAACTCCCGCGGCTACATGGGATTCACATCAGCTTCCTCAGGGCTCTTGTAAACAGACGCCATCTTTAAAAAAAATCATGGTCCACATTGCCGGGTGTCAGAGCCTCAGTAGTGAGTGAGCAACCAAGGCTGGCGCTCGCAGCATGAGCTCACAGCACTGCTGTTCAGCGTGTGACCACAGCATCGCCTAATATTGTCAAAATATATATATAATCTGTTTTATTTTGCCATGATAGTATTATAGAAGAGCCTGAGTGTGATAATGACTGGGTACAATGTTCAAATATCAGTGATTCAATGCTGTTCACGATGTTCACAACGCTAGCCACAGCACCACAGCATTATTTCGTCCATCTAGGAATCTTCAAACTACTTTTTAGGTTCCTTTTCAAAATAAACTTGTGGTCAATTATTTATTTACAGGTATTAGTGACCAGGATTGTGGTTATAATGAGCGTTGTGCATAGGAAGGAGGAATTTTGGTGAGGAAGGGAGAGAATTGAGGTTGCCTCACTGTGTGGCAGTAACAATTGTTTTGCTCACCATACTAGCTTCGTGCTTCGCTATGGGGAACACACATGTGCATGGGTATATACAGTGTGTATGAATAGTGTAATAACAGCACCAGGAGTATGTTGTGAGAAGCTATTTTGGTGAGGGAGGTGAGGTCGTAACCGTGGCGTCGTCTGCTGTCTGCTGTATGATTTGTCATGCAGTGTATGGTGGCCACTGTACTGTTTGGACACAATACCGGCTTACTTGCATAGTTCTGGTAAATAAAACATTTAGATAGGTATATATAACATGTGTAAATAGTGTAATAAATACAATAACAGTATGGTGGAAGGAGCAATGTTGGCGAGTAAGATGTTGGAGTGAGGGAGGGCTAGCTGGGTGTGGCTGCTCACACTCGAGGTGTTCTGAGTGTGTTGATGGTGAATGTATATAGTGTGTGACAGTGTATAATGTGTACATATGTTGTAAATATACATAACTTAACATGAAACATTGGTGTGATTAACTGTATGATTTGGAGGAGCAATGTTGGTGAATACAATGTTGGAGGAGTGAGGGAGGGCTAGCTGGGTGTGGCTGCTCACACTTGCGGTGTTCTGAATGTGTTAATGGTGAATGTATATAGTGTGTACATATGTTGTAAATATACATAAATGAACATGAAACATTGGTGTGAATAACTGTATGATTTGGAGGAGTAATGTTGGTGAATACAATGTTGGAGGAGTGAGGGAGACTGGCTGGGTGTGACAGCTCACACTGGCAGTGTTCTGAATGTGTTGATGGTGAATGTATATAGTGTGTGACAGTGTATAGTGTGTAAATACATTGCATATATACATAAATTAGCATGATACATGGTAAATATGTGCAACATATGTGTACACAAGTGTCATGCACATAACAATGTCCTCAGACAGTACGGATGTTTTACTGCTATAATATAGTGTACGTGTTCATTATACATAGGATAAGCACATAAAAACAAATAAAATGTATTTGGAACTGTGCGCAAAAAATGAACAAAAATATATTCGCGGCATCTCGCACGCCCCGCCCCGGTCGCCCCACCGGCTTCGGGAGCTTATGGCATGGGCGAACAGGGAATGATGACGTCACGTGCCAACTTACGGACCCCATAGCAGCCAAAGTAAGTACAAGTTCGAATTTTTTTTGACATACCCATACTGGGGGAAGGGTTTTTGACACTTTAAAAAAATAAAAGAATTTTTTCAAGAGAATTTATTTCCTGCGCACTGGGGGTGTGTCATATTTATAGGCCGCGCAGTTAAAGGGTTAAACTGCGCAACGCACCTGCAGGCTCACGTCTGGTTTGCGCAACACGCCTCCAGGTATTTGTATTTTTCACATTCCATTCAAAACTCCCACGGCTACATGGGGTTCACATCAGCTTCCTCGGGGCTCTTGTAAACAGACGCCATCTTTAAAAAAAATCGTGGTCCACATTCCCGGGTGTGGGAGCCTCAGTAGTGAGTGAGCAACCAAGACTGGCGCTCGCAGCATGAGCTCACAGCACTGCTGTTCAGTGTGTGACCACAGCATCACTTAATAATGTCAAAATATATATATAACTTGTATTATTTAGCCATGATAGTATTATAGAAGAGCCTGAGTGTGATAATGACTGGGTACAATGTTCAGATATCAGTGATTCAATGCTGTTTACGATGTTCACAGCGCCACAGCATTATTTTGTCCATCTAGGAATCTTCAAATGACTTCTTAGATTCCTTTTCAAAATAAACGCGTGGTCAATTATTCATTTACAGGAATTAGTGACCAGGATTGTGGTTATAATTAGCATTGTGCGTAGTATTATGGAAGGAGGAATTTTGGTGAGGGAGGGAGGGAGAGAATTGAGGTAGCCTCATTGTGTGTGTGTGGCTGCCACTCTTGTTATGCTCACCATACTAGCTTAGTGGTTCACTAAGGGCAACACATATGTACATGGGTATATACAGTGTGTGTATATAGCAACAGGAGAATGTTGAGAGGAGCTATTTTGGTGAGGGAGGTGACGTCGTAATCGTAGCTTCGTCTGCTGTCTGCTGTGTGTTTTTCATGCAGTGTATGGTGGCCACTGTACTGTTTGGACACAATACCGGTTTATTTGCATAGTTCTGGTAAATAAAACATGTAGATAGGTATATATAACATGTGTAAATAGTGTAATAAGTACAATAACAGTATGGTGGGAGGAGCAATGTTGGCGAGTAAGATGGAGTGAGGGAGACTTGCTGGGTGTGGCTGCTCTCACTTGCGGTGTTCTGAATATGTTGATGGTGAATGTATATAGTGTGTGACAGTGTATAGTCTGTAAATAGATTGTATATGTACATAAATTAGCATGATACATAGTAAATATGTGCAGCATATGTGTACACAAGTGTCATGCACGTAACACAGTGTCTTCGGACAGTACGGATGTTTTACTGCCATAATACAGGTATAGTGTACGTGTTCATTATACATAGGATTAGCATGTAAAAACAAATAAAATATATTTGGAACTGTGCGCAAAAATTGAACATAAATATATTCGCGGCAACTCGTGCACCCCGCACCGAGCGTCCTACTGGCTCCAGGAGCATACGTTAGGGGCGAACGGGGAATAATGACGTCACACGCCAACTTACGGACCCCATAGCAGCCAAATTAAGCACAATTTCGATTTTTTTTTTTTTTTACATACCCATACTGAGGGAAGGGGTTTTTGACACTTTAAAAAATCAAAAGAATTTTTTTCAGAGAATTTATTTCCTGCGCACTGGGGGGGGTGTCATATTTGGAGGCAACGCAGTTAAGGGGCTAAGGGTTAAGCAAAGTACTCTCTATACTATATACAGTATGCCTTTTCTAAGTTATATAAAGATAGAGTATGATTCATTATTGTACAGTTTAGTAGTACTGTAAATAACAATGAGTGATTCTTGATTTATATTACTAACAAAAAAATGCATTACACAAATGCCTCCTGAAAGCATCTCTGGTTGCAATGAATCCCTCGCTCCAACGAATTGATATTGTTCCATATAGTTTGCTGAATCAAGTGTCCACTGTACATTCAAAGCTGGGTTTTTATTGCAGGCCATCAAAAGCCCAGCCTTCGAGACTACATCTCCCCTGGGATGGCAGCAAGTGTTTACAGTCCTTGTTGCAGTACTGCGTCGCATCATCCCAAATGAAGTTTGGGGATCTTCACATAACTTTTGCATTATGAAGAGGGCAGTCAAGAAAATTTTGATGTTGGGACGTCATGACAAGTTTTATCTTGGGTTTTTAATGAAAAACATTAAAACAAAAGATTGCAGGTGAATTATTGTATAATTTTCCATAGTGAACTTAGAACTTTTGTAATCATTGAACACTATTTCCTCAGATACATCATTTTGTTCTACAAGGAGACTTTTGAAATTTAATTTTAGTGTTTATATATGGGAGGTTTACAATGTCCCTTATACACACTGTAATTTTGACTTGAGGTATCATTAGCCTTTATTTTAGATACATATTTTTTCTTTTATATTAGTATACAAAAAGTTACAATGGGTTGTTATAGATTTTGGAGGTCAGTTGGTACCTTCTTTACAAAGGAAAGGGAACTATCAGGAGAAGTGCCAAGCCATTACAACTATATAGCATTGGGAAGGGATGAAGATTTGGGATGGGATGGAATGGTGCCCAACCACTTGGACAGTCGGGGATTGAACACCTGCATGAAGCGAGACTGTCGCTCTACCATTCAGTCGATGGTAGAGCAACGGTCTTGCCACCAACATGCAGATAGAATGTCACCAACATGCTGATCTGCAAGCCACCAACATGCAGATAGAACATTAACTATCTTGCTTCCTATACTAAAACCAGGTAAAGTGCATAACTTTGTATTCAGCTTCCTCATCACTCTTTCTCCAGTCCCATCCCAAATCCTTATCCTGATCTCTTCCAAGTGCTCTATAGTCGTAATGGCTTGGCGCTTTCCCCCTGATAATTCCTTCCCTCCCCTCCATCTAACTTTGTGTTTGTGCAAACTGTTAATGAAGGTCATTAACCTTTCTGGGGGGGGGACCCCCATGTGGTTCCTTGAAGCTACTATATGCTGAGATAATACCATTACTGGGGTCACATCAGCTGTGGAGTTCTATAGGTCTACCGGGAACCAGCACCAGAATCTGGCCCATTCATCAAAGCACAGGGAATGGTGACATCTATTTTTGCCACCTCGTGAGGAAAGGCAACCAGAAAGTCAGTCTTCAAAACAGTGTTGCTGGCTGCAAGAGAGACCGAAGCATCAAAACCCACCTAAAGGACTCCTCCAACTGTTTAAACTAATGACTGAATTCTCTTGGAACTTGCATGAGGCCACATGTCCTACCACCTTCACTCTTTTTCGGGGGGAGGATGGAGGTAGTTCACTGCCAACCTGCATCTTGGCTACAATTCTATTGATGATGAGAGGCATACCAGATCGCCTCTCTTCTGAGCTGGCTCCTGTGTTCTGCTTTTCTGTGGGGAGCCCCTACGGCTTCCTGGAGCTTATTGGGCTAATGTATGTTATGTTAGACCGGGACATTAGCTATGGAGTCAATGGGAGTCAATAAAAGGTGGCCACACACAGTCAGAAGACGACGCCACCACCTTCCCTCCCACAGCATTACTCCTCCCTCCATGGAGCACAGCGCTAAATATCACCACAATCCTGCTATTATCAGAACCCTGGTCAGTTTTATCAGTCAGGGGGCTTCTGTAATAATATCATTGCTAAATAGCAAGAACATGTATATTATGGCATTTTTAGGCGATGCTGTGGTCACAAGCTGAACAGCAGTGCTGTGAGGTCATGCTGCGTGCGTCAGGCTTGGTTGCTCACTCAATACTGAGGCCCCTCACACCCGGGAATTTGGCCCACGATTTTTTTTTTTTAAATGGCGTCTGTTTACAAGCGCCCTGATGAAGGTGTGGTGAACCCCGTGTATCCCTGGGCCGTTTAAATCTTGCGCGGTACTCCAAAACATCATATGATGCCGAACGCAATTTACTGCAAGTCACTCAACGCATCATATGATGTCTTGCGCAACTAAAGGGTTAAGATTCAGCTACTCGGAACAAAAAGTTCCATGTAGCATGGGCTCACCCGTAGAGGACTTACATGGTACAGGAGTGGGGCTGTAACTTGGGTCCCTCCTGCATCAGTTCTTTTAATGTACCTCATGCAAAATCCGGATTACACCTCATTGATAGACCATTCTCTTTTGAATCTGGGACTTCTCTGAATTGAATGCATTAAAGGTAACAGAGTCTTCCTGGCTGGCAGACAGTCCCTTCTTGCTTTTATGTAGTTTTTGTCATACATGCATGCAGGTGTGGCGTGAGGTCATGGAACAATATGTTTCAGGAGCAGGTCATCAAAATATGCTGTAAAATAGTCCATTTTGCTCATGTCCTCACCAGCATATTGGAAAAGGTCTGTAACCCTAACATCTGTATTGTCAAATGTAAGGATTTGTGGAACAAATTCTGCATCATCAAATCACACTAGTACATCTGGTGTTCTGGCTGATGCTACACCAACACCACGGCCATGAAACCTCGCACCAACAAAACTTTGTTGACTAAGAGATGAAGCCCATCTACACTCACTACAAGCACGAACAGGTGAAGATGAGGGGTAAATAGTTTGAAGATGAGGGCATTTGTCCCTAATTTTCTCCATATATCACTTGGTGGTGTTTGCCTTGGCGACACACTGATACTGCAAAGGACATTTTGCAGCATCATCAAAAGACAAAACTTTGGACAAAAGACAAAAACAAAGACAAAACAAAAAAACAAAGGACAAAACAGGCAGATTCACAAAGGACAAAATACCAAGGACACCACTCCCACTAGCCCTATACTACTGAAATTACAGTACAACCTCGATTCAACGTACTATATGGGACCAACCCCAGTTCGTTGGAGCGTTGGATTCATTGCAAGACGTGACCTTCAGGAGGCGTTTGCATCAGTGTCTTTATTTTTCTTGTAGACAATAAAAATGCATTATCATATTATATACTGTACCTATATATTATTACTCTACTAACAAATACTGTTACATTTGTTATTTACCTTATTGTTGGAGTTAAGTCCATCTTGAAGTCTCATGGAGTTGTGAATGCTGTACAGTAAATACATACTGTAGTGTATTATGCCGTTAACACTGTGCTGAGTAGTTCTGTTGTATGTTGAGTACTACAATAAGGTTTATGAAAACTATTGTACACTAAAATTACTGCAACTTTAATTTTAACACTATATTTTGATTTGTCATGAGGCTGGAGTGTTCATTCTGTGACTTTGTTGGGCATATCGGCACAATCAAGGAACATCCGTGCACCATGTCGGCTCCAAATGCACTCATTGTGTCAGTGATGGCTGGTGGGTGGATGGGCAGGCAGGGAGGCAGGCAGGCAGGGAGGCAGGCAGGCAGGCAGGCAGGCAGGCAGGCAGGCAGGCAGGCAGGCAGGCAGGCAGGCAGGCAGGCAGGCAGGCAGGCAGGGAGGGAGGCAGGCAGGCAGGCAGGCAGGCAGGGAGGCAGGCAGGCAGGGAGGCAGGCAGGCTGGCTGGCAGGCAGGCAGGCTGGCAGGCTGGCAGGGAGGCAGGCAGGCAGGCTGGCAGGGAGGCAGGCAGGCAGGCTGGCAGGCTGGCAGGCAGGCAGGCAGGCAGGCAGGCAGGCAGGCAGGCAGGCAGGCAGGGAGGGAGGGAGGCAGGCAGGCAGGCAGGGAGGGAGGCAGAGATTGGGAGGGAGGTAGGCAGGAAGGGATGCGGGCAGGCAGAGCTTGTGAGGGAGGCAGGCAGGGAGGGAGACAGGCACGGAGGGAGGCAGGCAGGGAAGGAGAGGATGGAGATGGATTGATGGAAGGATGGAGGGAGGGATGGAAGGATGGATGATTTGAGGGTGTGTGTGTGTATGGGCTGTAGGGTTGGGGGGGGGGGAGGTGTGTCGGTGGTGGTGAAGGGACCGACTCGGTGATAACCCTAACTCTGACCCAGTTAACTTTTTTTTAACTTGATTTGTTTCTTCAATTCTGGATGGATGGAGGGAGAAAGGGGATGGATGGAGAGAGGGAGGGAGGGAAGGATGGATGGAGAGAGGGAGGGATGTAGAGAGAGAGAGGGGGGATGGAGAGAGGGAGGCAAGGGGGGATGGAGAGGGAGGGAGGGAGGGATGGAGAGAGAGGGAGGAAGGGCGGGAAGGATGGAGGGAAGGAGGGAGGGCTGGAGAGAGGGAGGGAGGGAGGGCTGGAGAGAGGGAGGGAGGGAGGGAGGGTTGGAGAGAGGGAGGGAGGGCTGGAAAGAGGGAGGGAGGGCTGGAAAGAGGGAGGGAAGGATGGAGGGAGGGGGGATGGAGAGGGAGGGATGGAGAGAGGGAGGGAGGGATGGAGAGAGGGAGGGAGGGATGGAGAGAGCAAGGGAGGGATGGAGAGAGCAAGGGAGAGCTGGAGAGAGGAAGGAAGGGAGGGAAGGAGGGAGGGATGGAGAGTGGGAGGGAGGGATGGAGAGAGGGATGGAGGGATGGAGAGAGGGATGGAGGGAGAGAGAGAGAGAGAGGGAAGGAGGGAGGGATGGAGGGAGAAAGGGAGGAAGGTATGGAGGGAGGGAGAGAGAGGGAGGTAGGTAGGTAGGTATGGAGAGAGGGAGGGAGGGAGGGATGAAACACGCATGGTGCTGTGTGTACAGGGATTAGACCCGTCCACTCACGCTAGAGTTGTTCCAATAACATACAGTAATTTCTCAAAGAGCAGATGTCTATCATATTACAGTATATTTTCGGTTTTATTTAGTTTAGTTTAATTAGGATAATAAAAAGCTATTAAAACACTGGTTTTAGAAATTATTTATTAATATGAAACTTTCAAAAGTCATGGGTCACTGAACTATGACGACACACAGACGAAAGTGAGTGAAACCTCACTGTAAAGTGAGGTTTACTGTACAGTATTCTCTTATCTGTCCACCCTCACTCATCTTGTTTCATCACAGAAAATGTCTATAAGGAGATTTTACCACATGTAGCTAGGTAATCACGCTTCATCCTTTAAATTAATGTACAAAGATACGTGTGCCCCAAATCAGTGAACGAAAATCATGGAAACTCAGTTGTTCACTTGTGTGGATCACTGGCTGGTGTTTGTGTGGACCATTTTGGCTGGTGTTTGTGTGGACCATTTTGGCTGGTGTTTGTGTGGACCATTTTGGCTGGTGTTTGGTTCATATGGTTCACTTGTGTGATCCAACTTCTTATGAAGGAATTATTAATTGTAATCTGTGATAGAATGAGAAAGTTTTCCACCACTCTGTGAACTCTGTCCCAAAATCGTAAGCTTGTGGACCACTTGTGATCCACATGTGTGGTCCACTTGTGTGGTCCAACTTGTCATATAAGAGAATTATTAATTGTAATCTGTGATAGAATGGGAAAGTTTTCCACCAGTCTGTGAACTCTGTCTGGACATCGTAAGTAAATCCGAACATCCCTCGCTTCGGCGAACCGGGTGAGTAAATTCGGCCTGAAAAGTGTGCGAACTAGCCAGAGATTCGTTGAATCGGGGTACATTGAATCGAGGTTGTACTGTATTATCAGAATCCACATCACTAAAGCCAGAAAATGAGTCATTTTCCTCATATTGGCAGCCCAATCCAACGGCATGTTGCACATACCCACCTGACCCGGCCCATGGTGATGATGTGAAGTGAGGCCGGGGCAGCAGTAGTGATGGTGTTAGCCTCACCTTAGGAGCAGACATGTACATTGCTATCACTGTATTACTGCAATACGTGCCCTGAGTATAAACTTTATTGCTGTCAGAGTCATCAATGTCACTTTCCTCCTCTTCTCAAATAATGCTATACCGAGCTGATATATAAGTTTTAGACCCGTGGCATCAGTCAATTCGATTGGAGTTCTAGCTTACTGGAGACCATATGCCAGAACCTTTCTCCATCAGAGAGGCAGGAGGAGCAATAGCCTATAGAAACCCCCATGTGGTTGGAAGCATTCAGTTAGGCATCTCAAAACAAACTCTACCTGGTTAAAATTGCTGTCTAAAACTGAACTATCAAGCTGAACTCCACAATCTGAAAACAAACTCAATGACATCACAACTGCCACCGTGCCGCTGTCTGCGCAGCTCCTCCCTCTCTAGGTGGGGGAAGGGGGAGCCCCAGACTCCTCACGCTAACTATCCAACCCCAGTTCTGAGGCTGATGTGTTGCATGGCAGTGGTTCGACTCTGGCTCCTGTCTCTAAGCAGTGTTGTACCTTTGCGGTGTTGTTCTGCTGTGTGGTGGTGTGTGAGCCAGGAGTAATTCACGGAGTACTGGGGCTGCATGCACCTAGCGCTGCCTTCCCTATGTGCCCTGTAAGTACTGCCCTTGTGGCTTGGGGTTGCCTTCCACAAGTCGTTTGGGAACTACCATCATAGGGATCTTTTGCTGCTCGGTGATTGCCTGCCTTTGGGGTCACCTGGGGTTTTCCTTTCCCCTGTTTGACCTTGGGTAGGAGGTAGTATCGTCGCTGGTAGGGGCACAAGTTAAGAACATAAGAACAAAGGCAACTGCAGAAGGCCTATTGGCCCATACGAGGCATCTCCTATCTATAACCAACCAATCCCACTCATATACATGTCCAGCCCGCGCTTGAAACAATCGAGGGACCCCACCTCCACCACGTTACGCGGTAATTGGTTCCACAAATCAACAACCCTGTTACCGAACCAGTATTTACCCAAGTCTTTCCTAAATCTAAATTTATCCAATTTATACCCATTGTTTAATGTTCTGTCTTGTGTTGATACTTTTAATACCCTATTAATATCCCCTTTGTTGTGTTCATTCATCCACTTGTAAACCTCCATCATGTCACCCCTAACTCTTCGCCTTTCCAGTGAATGCAATTTAAGCTTTGTTAATCTTTCTTCATATGAAAGATTTCTAATTTGGGGAATACACTTATTCATCCTACGCTGGACACGTTCAAGTGAATTTATATCCATTCTATAGTACGGCGACCAAAACTGAACTGCATAATCTAAATGGGCCCTAACCAGAGCAAGATATAGCTGAAGAATCACATCAGGTGTCTTGTTACTAACGCTTCGATTAAATTAATAAATCCCAGTGTCCTATTTGCCTTATTACGAACATTCATGCATTGATCCTTTTGTTTTAAATTCTTACTAATCATAACTCCCAGATTCCTTTCGCAATCCGACTTCGCAGTCTCAACACCATCTAGCTCGTATCTTGTAACTCTATCATCATTACCTAGCCTCAGAACTTTGCATTTATCAGCATTAAACTGCATCTGCCAATCTTTTGACCATTTCAAAACCCTATTTAGATCAACTTGAAGTGATAGTGAGTCTTTTTCCATGTTAATTTCCCTACCGATTTTTGTATCATCTGCAAATTTGCAGATGTTGCTACTCAAACCTGAATTTAAATCATTTATATATATTATAAACAACAGAGGTCCCAGGACAGAGCCCTGAGGTACTCCACTAACAACATTATCCCACTCTGATTTAACCCCATTTATACTAACTCTGTTTCCTATAGAATAGCCATGCCCTAATCCAACTTAATATAGCACCCCCAGTACCATGAGCCTCTATTTTTTTAATGTCTTTCATGTGGCACTGTATCAAAAGCTTTGCTAAAG
This sequence comes from Procambarus clarkii, assembly GCF_040958095.1. Lineage (NCBI taxonomy): Eukaryota > Metazoa > Arthropoda > Malacostraca > Decapoda > Cambaridae > Procambarus > Procambarus clarkii. The sequence goes on along the minus strand of NC_091216.1, from coordinate 15,879,636 downwards.
TCAAGGTACACAACATCACAATCCTTACCACTATCAACTGCCTCAACTATGCTGGAATAAAATGATAGCAAATTTGTTAAACATGAACGGCCATTTGTAAAACCATGTTACGACTCATTTATTAATTTATGTTTTTTCAAGATGAAGACGAATTGTATTTGCAATTATCGATTCAAGTAACTTTCCCACAATAGACGTTATGCTAATTGGCCGATAGTTTGACGCAAGTGATCTATCTCCTTTCTTAAAAATTGGTACCACATTAGCTACTGTTATCCTGAGTTATCTTGAGATGATTTCGGGGCTTTAGTGTCCCCGCGGCCAGGTTCTCGACCAGGCCTCCACCCCCAGGAAGCAGCCCGTGACAGCTGACTAACACCCAGGTACCTATTTACTGCTAGGTAACAGGGGCATTCAGGGTGAAAGAAACTTTGCCCATTTGTTTCTGCCTCGTGCGCGAATCGAACCCGCGCCACAGAATTACGAGTCCTGCGCGCTATCCACCAGACTACGAGGCCTCGTTCCATGACTCTGGCACTCTGCCTAACTCTATTGACTTATTAAATATGGTAGACAGTGGCTCGGAAAGCTCCTCACTGCATTCTTTAAGCACCCTGGCAAACACTTCATCCAGCCCTGTGGATTTGTTTGCTTTTAGTTTAACTATTTGTTTAATTACATCCTCCCTGGTAACTGCTAAACTAGTCAACCTGTCCTCGTCCCCACCCACATTGACTTGTTCGGCTGAAGGCATATTGTTAACTTCCTCTTTAGTAAATACAGATATAAAATATTTATTAAAAATACTTCTCATCTCCTCGTCATTATCCGTTATTAAACCTGTCTCAGTTTTTAATGGACCTATCCTTTCCCTAGTCTTGTTCGATATAACTGAAAAAAGCCTTTAGGATTTGTCTTCGCTTGCCCTGCTATGCGAACTTCATAGTTTCTTTTTGCTTTCCTTATCTCTTTTTTAACATTTCTAACCAGTTGTGCAAATTCCTGTTCTAAACTGACTTCCCCATTCTTAATCCTTTTGTACCACGCTCTCTTTTTACCTATAAGGTTCTTCAGATCCTTTGTTATCCACTTTGGATCATTAGTATTCGATCTATTCAATTTATATGGTATACTACGTTCCTGGGCTTTGCTTAGAATATTTTTAAATAGGTTATATTTTGAATCCACATCGAAGTCCCCTTTTACGTCACCTGTCACTGGGTTCACATCTAGCCCACACCCCGTACCCAAGACATTCCAATCTATTTGACCCAAAAAATTTCTTAGGCTATTGAAATCAGCTTTTCGAAAATCAGGCACTTTAACAGAATTTTCTCCTACAGATCTATTCCATTCTATGCTAAATCTGATTTCTTTATGATCACTGTTTCCTAGCTCACTTCCTATTTCTATGTCCTTAATTTGTGTTTCCCTGTTAGTTAACACTAAATCTAAAATATTATTTCCCTGCGTTGGTTCCTTAACCCTCAAACCGCGCATATCATATATATATGATATCAGTGACAAAACCAAAACCGCGCACATCATTTATATATGATTTCGTGTCTAGCGCTATAATTTAAACGCCCCGCCTGGTATAGGGGTAGTCATCGGCGAGCCTCGACCAAACATAAACAAACCCCGCCTGGGAAAAAAATCCAGCGTGGGTCCCCTTTGTGTACAGAGCTCAGTTACCCAGCGGACACCATGGCGAGCGCATCACGTTCCGGCGACCGACCCCGCTCAGCGAGACGTTCCTCGCGACCTCTGACCGAGGACGAAATTACTCGTAATTTGTTCCCGGATGGTGATGAGTCTGATATAGACGACTCAGACTTTGATCATGACTATACACAGCCCTCAGAGGTGGATATGACCGACGACGAGTGTGAACATGCTGGCTCTACCAGGGCTAGGCCTAGCATCTCGCCCATGCCTCCTCGCCCTCACTCCACCCCAATTTCAGCAAGACCACACAGTTCATGTGCTCCCTTGCAAGATATTGATGTTCTGCTCGACGATTCTGAAGGTGAATCATTTTCCGGTTTTAGTGACTTAGAATCGGAAAATAGTTTTGCTAGTGCCAGTGGAGGAGTGTGTGGTGTTGCCAAGCGACAATTTGTCGCGTCAGCAGCATCTGGCCAAGCCATGCGGCACCGCATGGCACCACATGAACAAAGACCCTCAACATCGAGGAATTTTCCATCACCATCCCTGCCCGTCCCTACTGTTCCTAGACCTGCTTCAGCTCCTGGTACACGGTTTCCTCGCCGTGGTGCCGCTATTGGCTCTAGAAAGACACCCGGTGTTTTTGTGTGGAGTGATGGGACAGATTTTGTTCCACAAATTCCTGTTTTTGATAATTCGGATGTTGGAATTACAGACATTTTCCCTGATAAAGGTGCAGATATGTGTGAAATGGACTATTTTACTGCATATTTTGATGAGCCGCTAATGGAACATCTTGTTCATGAGACGAACAAATATGCGAGTGATCTCATTGATGAGGAGGAGTTATCCGATTTTTCACGTTTGCAGCGATGGAAAGATACAACTGTAGGTGAAATGTATGTGTTTTTGGCACTGTGTATGTTGATGAAACATTGTGTCAAACACGTAATCGATCATTATTGGAGCAAAGACCATACTGTTCCAACACCAATGTTTGGCAAATATATGTCTCGAGACCGATTTGCGATAATCCTCAGGTGTCTTCACTTTGCAAATGATGAAGACAGGAATGATGAAGATAGGCTTTGGAAGGTAAGGCACGTACTGAATGAACTTATCGGAAAGTACAGGGATTTCTACGTACCAGTTCAGAAGCTTGTGATTGACGAATCCCTTGTGCTTTTCAAAGGACGTCTTGCCTTCAAGCAGTATATTCCCTCTAAACGCCCCCGATTTGGATTGAAATTCTTTGTACTTTGCGACTGTGAAACAGGAATGGTGTTACACATGATACGAGTACAAATGTAGACATTCCTGCTAATGACCAACATGGCTTCTCAGGTAGTGTTGTGAAGTCACTGCTTGCACCATATCTGAACAAGGGCTACATTTTATTCACAGATAACTATTATACCAGTCCCTTGCTAACTAGGTTCTTGCTTGATAATAGAACTGGTGTGTGTGGCACAGTGAAGGCAAAACGAAGGGAAATGCCAGTGTTTCCAGGTGCTATGCAGGTTGGTGATTGCGAGCTCAGAAAAACAGGTGGAATGCTTTCAGTGCGGTGGAAAGACAGGCGTGAAGTGAACATGTTGACTACCATTCATGCTGGAACAATGCTGGACAGTGGCAAGGTGAACAGAACCACCAGAGAAATAATCTATAAGCCAGATTGTGTCTTGGACTATAACATCAACATGCGTTTGGTGGATAAATGTGATATGATGGTGGGGGCAGTAGTGTGTGTACGGAAAACAGTGAAGTGGACCAAGAAAATGTTTTTCCACCTTGTTGATGTAACAATGCTGAACAGTTACAATATGTATCTTGTCAAAACAGGTGGTAAACGTAATTTCCGTGCATTCAATTTTACTGTAGTAACACAATTACTACAGAAGTTTGGCAAAGTAATTCCTGGTGTACAGAGGCCCATTCTGAACCCGGTATTGCACCATGCTCCAACACCCAGGCTCGCTTTCAGGGATGCCTTTTTGACACACAATCTCAGGTTTTTACCACCAACTGGAAAGCGTGCAGTAGGCCAGCGTGCGTGTGTAGTATGCTGGTCAACAACCAAGAGGGAACAGAAAAGAAAAATGGTGATGACTTGGTGCACAGCGTGTCAGGTCCCTCTGTGCCATGTCTGATGTTTCAACGAGTATCACAGTCTTGATGACTTCTAAATGTCCAAGACTGGTGCCAAAACATGTAAATACAGAATAAGTGAGTGTATATAATGGAAATAAATCATAAGAAATAGTATATTTTATTGTGAAATAAGACATTTTTGTGCAAATATTTGTGACACTAATATGTGGATACAATATACATTGACAACAGTTTTATGTTTATAAATCATCTTGTGAGAACATATTGAACCACACCAGTGAAAAAAATGGGTGTAAAATACGCCATAGATACTGTAAATAATAACGCGAAAATAAATTCGCGGCAACTCGCGCTCCTTCTCCGTCGCGCCTGACTCACCCCGGGCGCACAGCGGTCCAGCGAAGATCAGGCGTGACGTCATCGACGATCTTCTCGGGTCATTTACGTCCACGGTAAGTGTAATTAAATTTTTTTATTATTTTTCCCGAGCTCAGGGAACACAAATAAAGAGATTAAAAAAAAAAAATTTTAGAATTTTTTTTTTTGTTGCGCGTGTGGGTGTTAATTCCATTTGGACCCCGAGCGATTTGAGGGTTAATGTGTTGTGTAAGAAAGCAATTGTCAATTATTTCTAGAAAATCTTCTGCTTCATTATTCCCTGTTTTGTTCAACCAGTTTATTCCACTAAAATTAAAGTCACCCATGACATAAATACTGTTAGATCTAGATGCTCTAGATATTTCATCCCATAGATGCTTTGCTTCCATTCTCTCTAAATTTGGTGGCCTATATATAACTCCTATTATAATATTATTTGCTTTCTCGTTTAATTCTATCCAAATAGTTTCTATGTGTGGCTCAGTCTTGATTCCCTCTTTGAGACTACATTTCAAATTACCCCTAACATATATGACTACTCCCCCTCCTCGTCTAATATATCTATCTGTGTGAAATAGTTTAAATCCATTTATTTGATATTCAGCTAATAGTTCTCTATTTTCTACATTCATCCACGTTTCGGTAAGTACAATAATATCTATTTTTTCTGTGCAGACAAGAGCATTCAACTCGTTTATTTTGTTTCTTAGACTTCTAGTGTTAGTGTAATATACCCTAAGTAATTGTTATTTTGAGGCCCTTCTCTTTCCCTGATCATTTTGCCAATTTGTTTCTCCATCAAACACATATTTTTATTACCTAATCCTCCCTATCAATTCCCATACCACTATCTACTAACAGTTTAAACCCAAACAAATGCCTCTAACCACTGGTTCCAACGAGTTTGCAACAGTAACAACCCCAGCCCTCGATAGATGCATCCCATCACGAGCATACATTTCACTTCTTCCATAGAAGTGTTCCCAGTTGTCTATGAAAGATATTGCATTTGATTTGCAATATCTTTCCAGCCGGCAATTGACACCAAGTGCCCTCAACAACCATTCATTCCCAACGCTCTTTCTTGGAAGAATGCCACATATGATCGGGATTCCTCCCTTGCTCCTAACTAATTCTATGGCTTTGTTAAATTTCTGTATAAGTTCCTCACTCCTAACTCGTCCAACTTCATTACCCCCTGCACTAATACAAATAATGGGTTTGTTCCCATTTCCCGTCATAATATCTTTCATGTTGTCAACAATATCTAATTCCAGCTCCCGGATAGCAAACCCTTAAATTGTTCCCTCTATCTCTGGCACAAAACATAGAAAACATGCACAGAAAATAAATTGTTCGCAAAAAATTTTTCATAGTAATAATATTGTTAAATACCCTTCCCTGATCACATATATGTTGAAATAAAATCAAAATTGCACTTTGGTCGCAGTGGGGTCCAGAAAATGGCGTGTGAAGTCTTGGTTTGGAGGTCGCCCATGGTGTAAACTTCCGGAGCCAGTCGCGTGCAAGCTTCAACATATGCGAGTTGTCACAAATATTTTTTTGTTCATTTTTTCCACTCAATTGCAAATGCATTTATATTGGTTTTTTTGCCAGTCCTATGTATATTGAACACGTTCACAATATTCTGGCAATAGAACATCCGTACTGTTCCAAGACACTGTGTTACATGTACAAATGTGTCCACAAACATTGATCATAACTTTAATATTTCATATTGATATACGGTGGAGCCTCAATTAACGAGTTTAATCCGTTCTGGCATCGAGCTCGTTATGTGGAAAACTCGTCTTTAAAAACAAATTTCCCCATTTAAAATAATGGAAATGAATTTAATCCGTTACACCCCAAAAACATCCATACTTGTATGACACCTTTTAATGTAAATATAATATTGCACATGTAATTATAAATGTTTTATTAAAATGTTTTCATGTGTACTTTACCTTGTGAAGAGTCGTTGCTGGCTTAACCCTTAAACTGCGCATGGTGTATATATACGCCCTGAGTAACACTTTTCTGAGAACTTCACTTGGAATTACGGGCGGTTTAGATAATTGCTTGTCGGATCACAACGTAAATTTACGGTCCGTGTTATAGTGGGTATTTACTACTCGATCGACTTGGGGTTTGTATGAATATGTTTGCCATTAAATTTTCGTTTTCTCTAATAGGCACAATGCCTATTTGAGAAAACGGCAATGTATTGTAACTTAGAGGAGAGACTATTGAGTTGGTGACACAACAAGGGTAATTGCCCACTCCACACACTCTTGTGTTGGCCGCGATCATGATTCTACATTTATATGCATATGTCTGTGTAGAGAATTTTATTCCGAACACTATACAAACAAAAAAAACGGTGTGAAACCAGTATAAACTTGAAAAACATGAGCAAAGTAAAAACTTTTTACGCTCACGGGTACAAACACGCGTAAGATTTTATTCGCCGCAAATTTGACGCTCTGTTGGCCAATTCTACCCTTGTTCTTATAGAACTTTCTATTGCGAACACATTGCTATAAAAATGAAATACGTAGCTCGAGAAATAATGTCAGGACAGTGAAATAAGTATAAACTTTCAAAGTGCTGCATCACAACAATGTTGTCGCTGCTGAAATTACGGCTAACGCATCGCCCAGTTCCCACACTCGTGCGGAACATAATTAGACATTGATAGGCATATGTCTGGGTGGGGAATTTTATTGTGAGTTCAGTGATATCAAAATAAGCGCTGTAGGAAGACTGTGAGGCTGGCAACAGACGAAAGAGTATGAACATTTACTTCCTGTTTGGGTGTCACGGCGAGTTATCTTCGTGTTTATTTACTTCGTGGTGGGATAGCAAATGCTTTGGTGACATTTTATGCATATGATCTTGTAGAGAATTTTATTGCCAACGCATTGATACCAAAATGAAAAACGTAGCTCGAGAATTGATGTTAGGAGCGTGAAAAGATTATACACTTTTTTGTGTTTACGCTTGAGCACGCAGAACGCCGCGTGCACAAGGTGCTTTTTTTTTCACGAGTGCCGCGCGCACTAAAGTTACCTTGTGAAGAGTCGTTGCTGGCTTAACCCTTAAACTGCGCATGTCGTATATATACGCCCTGAGTAACATGTCCGACGGTGCGCATGGCGTATATATACGCCATAGGGTTCCAGGACCGATTCAAATGGCCCGCGGCTACACGGGGTTCACAGTAGCTTCCTCAGGGCTCTTGTAAACAGAAGCCATTTAAAAAAAATCGTGGGCAATATTCTCAGGTGTGAGAGGCACAGTACTGTTGGAGCAACCAAGGCTGGCGCACGCAGCATGAGCGAACAGCATTGCTGTTCAGCTTGTGACCACAGCATCGGCGAAAAATGTCAAAATGAATATATAATTGTTATTATTTAGCGATGACAATATTACAGATGACCCATGACTGTGATATAAATAACCAGGGTTGTGATAATAGCAGGATTGTTGTAATAATTAGCGCTGTGGGATGAGTGATGCTGAGAGACGGAGGGAGACAGCATCGTTTACTGACTGTGTGGCTACCTGTTATTGTTTGCATTCACCATACCAGGTCAGTGGTACTCTATGGTGAACACAAATGTAGATACTTATATATAATGTGTGTATTAGTGTAATAACAGCAAAAGGATTATGCTGGGAGGAGCCATATGGGTGACGGAGGTGATGTCGTCTGCACGATTTGTCTAGCTGTTTAGAGGGTGGCCACTATGCTCTTTGAGCGCACTACAAGCTTAGGTGTACAGTTACGGTGCATACAACATGTAGATACTTATATATAATATGTGTATATAGGGTAATAACACTGCAAAAGGTATTGTTGGGGGAGAAAGTTTAGTGCGTGTGACCTTGAAAAAGTGAGGGAGCCGCCAGCCGCCATCTGTGTATAGCGACGACTCTTAGTGCCTGAACTAACTATATCAGCTTAGCTGTACAGTTGTGGTGAACAAAATATACACATACTTATATATAACGCCTGTATATAGTGTAATAACACCACAACTGGTATTGTTGGGGGAGAAAGTTTAGTGCGTGTGACCTTGAATGAGTGAGGGAGCCGCCATCTGTGTAGAGCGACGACTCTTAGTGCCTGAACTAACTATATCAGCTTAGCTGTACAGTTGTGGTGAACAAAATATATATATACTTATATATAACGTCTGTATATAGTGTAATAACACCACAAATGGTATTGTTGGGGAAGAAAGTTTAGTGCGTATGTTGAGGGAGTGGCAGCGAGTGGCTGGCTGGTGTGTGGCGGTAACTCTTCGTTGCTTTTCGACTCTCAATACCAACTTAGTGGTTCGTTATGGTGACCAAAACATGCAGATACTTATATATAACCTGTGTATAGAGTGTAATAGCAGCAAAACTATTTGTTTATTGTTTTATAAACATAATAATTGAATCACTAATGTGCACATCATACTTTTGAGTATAGCGATTATTCACCACTTTTATTATATAAATATATTACAATACACACTATTGAATAATATTACTGCAAAAAAAAAACTAGGAAAAAATCAATCGGAAACATTGAAATAATTAGGTAATAATATCTTTGTGGCAACTCCCACCTGTCAGCGCGGGTGACGCTGACCGGGTCTGACGACTGCTCTGTCAACGCCCACTTTTTGCAAAACTTCCTCGGTCAATTGCGCCCAAAATATGTCACCTACGATCCCCCCCCCCCCCCCCCCCCACGAAAAAAATTTTGGATTTTTTTTTTCTTGCGCAAAGGGATGTAAATGTCCCCAGGACTCCTGAGCAGTGTAAGGGTTAACCCTTAAAGTGCGCATCACTTCATATGAAGTGTAAATCGTTTTACCAGTCAACTGCGCTTCACTTCATATGAAGTGTATGGGTACCGCGCACGATTTGAATGGCCCGCGGTGTAGCTGGGGGTCCCATACGCTGCCCAGGGGCTCTAGTAAACAGCGGCCATTTTGAAAAAAAATCCAGCTCACTCTCCGATGGCATGGGAGGCCTCAGTTTAGCGAGAGTCACCATGGCGAGCGCACGGTCAAACGCCTCACGGGCACGCACCACTCAGTCCCTCACCCCAGTGCAAATAGCCCACGAATTATTCTCTGAAGGTGAAGAAAGTGTGTTTGACGATTCAGACAACGATGAGGATTATACACAGTTGTCGGGAGATAGTAGCAGCAGCAGTGAAAGTGAGAATGACCGCCATGCCATGGCGAGGCCTATACGCTCTCCCATGCCTCCTCGCCCATTTTCTACCCCAATTCTACCACGACCTCACAGTTCCTGTGGATATTTTCTGTTTGAGGGTGACGAGTCAGAGGGAGGTGACTCCTTTTCTGGGTTTAGTGACTCAGATCAAAGTTTTATTGAGCCTGTGGCTGGTACCAGTGGTGTAACTGGGCGAGAAATTGTCGCGTCAGCAGCATCTCGCCCAGCCAAGCGCCACCGCATGGCACCACATGAGGGACCAAGACCCTCGTGTTCACGTGCACCCACCTCACGTGCACGTAGCCGCCGCGCTTCTCGCAGATGGTATTCAGCTCCTGGTCGCCGGTATGCATCGCTTCCTCGCCGTCTTTCCTCTGCATCTCGCAGGACGCCTGGTGTACTTGAGTGGAGTGATGGTGACGATTTTATTCCTAATATTCCTCACTTTGACGATAAAGATGTAGGGATTACAAACCTTTTCCCTAATCAAGGTGAGGACATGGCTGAGATGGAATATTTTACAGCATTCTATGATGAACCACTCATGGAATACATTGTACACCAAACGAACCTGCATGCTGCTTACCTGATTGAGAGGGAAATCACAGAATTTTCACGACTGCAGCGTTGGAAAAATACCACAGTGGCGGAAATGTATGTGTTTTTGGCACTCTGTTTGTTGATGAAGCACTGTCACAAACATGCAATAAATGACTATTGGAGCAAGGACAAGACAATACCAACACCTTTATTCGGGAAATATATGTCACGAGACAGGTTTCAGATACTCCTCAGGTGTCTACATTTTGGAAGTGTTCAGGACCGAACACCTGATGATAAACTGTGGCGAGTGAGGCACTACATGAACGATGTTATTGGAAAATTCAGAGATTTTTACGTACCAGCACAGAAGCTGGTGGTTGATGAATCTCTCATACTTTTCAAGGGACGTGTTCCATTCAAACAGTACATTCCCTCAAAACGAAACCGATTTGGCCTGAAATTTTTTGTTCTTTGTGATTGTGAGACAGGATACGTGTTACACATGATTCTGTACTCGGCTAGTGATGTAGACATTCCCGGTAACGACGAACATGGATTCTCGGGGAGTTTAGTGAAGACCATCATGGCTCCGTGGATGAACAAGGGACACATTTTATACACAGATAATTACTAGACAAGTCCCTTGCTAGCTCGGTTCTTGCTAGAAAATAGAACCGGATTGGTTGGTACAGTAAAGCCACAACGAAGGGAAATGCCTGTGTTTGACAACGACATTGCAGTTGGTGAGTGTCAGAGAAGGAAAAGTGATAACATTCTGTCAGTTCGGTGGAAAGACAAAAGAGAGGTGAACTTGTTGACAACAATTCATGATGGAACAATGGTGAACAGTGGGAAAGTGAGCCATATAACAAACGCACCACTATATAAGCCAGACTGTGTTTTAGACTATAATATCAACATGCGGTTGATTGATAAATCAGACATGATGATTGGCACTGCAGTGTGTGCGGAAGACATGTAGGTGGACGAAAAAAGTGTTCTTCCATCTTGTGGACATGAGCATGCTGAACTGTTTCAACATGTACCTTGTGAGAACTGGACGTAAGCCCACTTTCCGTGACTTTGTATTTGATGCTGCAATACAGTTATTAGGAAAGTTTGCAAAAGATGTCCCAGGTATTCAGCGGCCCATCATAAACCCACTGTTGCAGCATGCTGGTACTCCACACCTCGCTCACACTGAAGGCTTCCTAGCACACAAACTTAAGTATTTGCCACCTGGTGTGAAGCGTGCAATAGCCCAACGTGATTGCTTGGTGTGTAAAACAACGACACGTAGAGACAAGAAACGGAAGCTTGTGCAAACATGGTGTGAAACGTGTGGTATCCCATTATGTGCTGTCGACTGCTTCAATGACTACCACAGTCTAGAAATCTTCTAAGTGTGCTTCAAAGTGTGTATAGCGTGTGCGAGTGTGTAAATATGTAAACATATAAGCAGAACATATAATATAATAGACTGTAATGACATATTATATTGCCGTAATTGAAAACATTTGTGTGCGCCTGTGTATACTCAAATATGCAACAATTATTGATACAAAATATGTTCAAACAGTATTTGAAACACAATTAGTGAAAAAAAATTAGATAAAATGCGCTTAGACATTGTAAATAAATAGCGCGAAAATATATTTGTGGCAACTCTGGCTGTTTGAGGACCGCGCGCAACACCTTCCGGGCGTGTACTGCATGAGCGAACATGCAGATTGTGACGTCATCGCAGAGCTTCTCGGCTCTATTGCAACAAAAGTAAGTACAATAGAATTTTTTTTTTTATTTTTCCCGTGATCAGTGAACAGAACTTAACAGATTAGCAAAAAAAAAAAATTTTTTTTTTTTTCAAAATGACATGCGCCTGTGTGGATAGCAGGATATTAGACCCCGAGCATGTTAAGGGTTAAGGGAGACGATGGGGAGGTGGGAAGGTGGAGAAGGGTTATGGTGTGGAAGGAGAATCCACCTCTGAGTCATGCGGGCTCTCTCTTCTTGGGAATTTCAACCCCACTGGGACCGGGTTGTGGTTCATTATCACTTGCTGGTCTTTTCTCTACTTTTTCAAAGAACGTGTCTATTGACGACAATTACTTTTGTCTTTGTTTTAGGATGTCCCTAAAAGGAGACAGCAAATTGTCATTAACCCTTAAATGGCACATGGCTATATACTGATTGACACCCACAGGCGTGTCAATCAGAAAAAAAAATTATTTTTTCTTCCTAACCTGTTAAGTCGTGTTCCCTGATCACGGAAAAAATATAAAAAAAATTCAATTGTACTTACTGGAGATGTAATTGAGCAGAGAAGATGGATGATGACGTCACAGTTTGCATGTTCGCTCATGCACTGTGCGTCCCGGAGGCGTCGCGCGCGCTCTTCAAGCAGCCACAGTTGCCACGAATTTATTTTTGCATCATTATTTACAGTGTCTAGGCATGTATTCTTTGCAATATTAGTCACTAATTATGTTGCACATAATGTCACTTGACAGTTATTGTCAATATATGGTGCACACATCGAGTATACACATGCGCACACAAATGTTTTCTAATACGGCATTATATTATTTACAATAATCACAATGTTCATTATTTTATATGTACACACTAGCACACACTATGTACAGGTTTTTGCACTATTATTGCACATTTAGAAATCTTGGAGTGAATGGTAGTCGTTGAACCAGTCGACAGCACACAATGCAACTCCACACCCTTCACACCATGTTTGCACCATTTTACGTTTTTGCTCTCTTCGTTTTGTTGTTTTACATACTACGCATGCACGTTGGCCTATTGCACGTTTTTCACCTGCTGGCAAATTCTTTAGTCTGTGTTGCTGAAAGGCCTCCATGTGAGCGAGCCTGGGTGTTGCATCATGCTGCAACACTGGGTTCATGATTGGTCTTTGTATGCTAGGGACTTCTTGACCAAACTTTGCTAATAACTGTGTTGCAAGTGTAAAAGCAAATGAACGGAAAACAGGTTTACGTCCAGTTTTCACCAGGTACAAATTATAGCAGTTCAACATGCTCATGTCAACAAGATGGAAAAACACTTTTTTCGTCCACCTCAATGTTTTCCGCACGCACTCGATAGTGCCAATCATCATGTCAGCCTTATCAATCAAACGCATGTTGATATTGTAGTCAAGAACACAATCTGGCTTATATACTGGTTCTCTCGTTACATTGTGCACCTTGCCACTGTTCAACATTGTACCCTCATGAACGGTTGTCAGCAGGTTCACTTCTCTCTTGTCTTTCCACCGTACTGAGAGTATTTCATCACATTTCCGTACCTGGCACTCACCAACTGCAAGTCCACCGACAAACACTGGCATTTCCCTTCTTCGTGGCTTTACTGTGCCAACCAACCCAGTTCTATTTTCATTCAAGAACTTAGCTAGCAATGGACTTGTATAGTAATTATCTGTGTATAGGATGTGGCCCTTGTTCATCCATGGTGCCATCAGTGACTTCACCACACTACCAGAGAAACCATGTTCGTCGTTACCGGTAATGTCTACATCGCTAGCTGAATACAGAATCATGTGTAACACGTATCCCGTTTCACAGTCACACAGTATAAAGAATTTCAATCTAAATCTGTTTCATTTGGAGGGAATATACTGTTTGAATGAAACACGTCCTTTGAATAGTATAAGGGATTCGTCAATCACCAGCTTCTGTGCTGGTACCTAAAAATCTCTGAATTTTCCAATCACCTCATTCATATAGTGCCTCACTCGCCAAAGTCTATCCTCCTCAGTCCGGTCCTCATTAGTTGCAAAATGCACACACCTGAGGAGTATCTGAAATCTGTCTCTGGACATATATTTCCCGAAGAAAGGTGTTGGAATAGTCAGATCTTTGCTCCAGTAATCTGTGAGAGCGTATTTGACGCAGTGTTTCATCAACATACATATTGCAAGAAACACATACATTTCACCTATATTGGTGTTTTTCCAACAATACACGTGTGAAAATTCTGTTATCTCTTTTCTAATGAGATGAACCGCATGAAGGTTCGTTTGGTGTACAATATATTCCATGAGCGGCTCATCATAGAATGCGGTAAAATAATCACATTCACTCATATCATCACCATTATCAGGGAAAAGATCTATAATCCCAGCGTCTTTATTGTCAAAGGCAGGAATTTGGGGAATAAAACCAGCACCATCACTCCACGCTACTGCACCTGGTGTCCTGCGAGACGCAGGGGATGCAACAGGGGCACTACGGCGAGGAAGCGATGCACCCCGTGGACCAGGAGCTGAAGCCCGTCTACGTACAGTACGGCCGCTACGTGCACGTGAACATGAGGCTCTTGATGCCACATGTTGTCCCATGCGGTGGCGCTTGGCTGGGCGAGACGCTGCTGACATGACAAAATTTCGCCCAGTAACACCACTGGTACTGGCACCAGGCTCGTTAACACTATGTTCTGATTCCACTTCACTAAAACCAGAAAAAAGAGTCACCTTCCTCTGACTCGTCACTGAAAATATCCTCAGACTCTAAATAATCACAGGAACTGTGTGGCCGAGGGAGAATTGGGGTAGACACTGGGCGAGGTGGCATGGGTGAGCGTATAGGCCTCGCCATGGGAGGCAGCTGTATCTCATATTCACTGTCCGTGCTATCAACATCGGTCAATTGTGTGTAGTCTTTATCAATATCAGAGTCATCAAAGTCACTTTCCTCACCACCGGAAAATAATTCACTGGTTATTTGCTCTTGGGTGAGTGATTGCGTGGGGCGTGCCCGGGAAGCGTTCAGCCGTGCGCTCGACATGGTGGTTGCTGGGTAACTGAGGCCTCCCAAGCGATGGTAGCGTGAGCTGGATTTTTTTTTTCAAAATGGCGGCTGTTTACTATAGCCCCTGGCCAGCGTATGGGGACCCCCTCTACCCCGCGGGCCTTTCAAATCATGCGCGATATGGCCGCGCATCATATGATGCGATGCGCAATTTACTACAAGTCGGGCAAAGCATCATATGATGCGATGCGCAATTGAAGGGTTAAACATGTTCACACACCAGGTTGTCACTGCTTTATCAGGGTGATGCTTTTCCAAGAATGCGGTCACCTTTTCAAACATTCCCAACACTTCACTGATCTCACTGGAAGAGGCAGCAGCATCCTCCCTCACATCCTCCTCCCCTGATGAGAGCTCTTGTACCTCCTCTTGACTCAGCTCCTTCTGAAGTTCCAGGAGTTCCTCAGTGGTCAGTTCATCACTGTGCTCCTCCACTAACACATCACCAGCATCCAACTCCAGACCCAAAGTGTGCTCCAGAGCAACAATATCATCCACTAGATGCATGTCTGGGTCTTCCACAGGTGCCGATGCAGATGCAAGTGCAGGACCGAAACCTTTGAAGTCTCGCTCAGGAACACCCTCAGGCCACAGGTTTCGCCATGCAGAGTTTAGAGTCCTCAGTGTCACTCCTTCCCAGGCCTTATCGAACAAACGTAAGGCTCCCAGGATATTGAAGTGGTTCTTCCAGAGTTCTTTGAGGGTCAGCTCTGTATTGTCTATCACATCAACACACTTCTCCAATAAGGCCTTCATGTAGAGCTTCTTAAAGTTTCCAATGACTTTCTGGTCCATGGGTTGGAGGAGTGGAGTGGTATTGGGAGGAAGAAACTTGGTGATGAACTGATTTTCGGGAAACAAATCTTCTTGCATCTTTGGAGGATGTGCAGAGCATTATCGAGCACAAGCAAGGCCTTGAGTGGTAACTGCTTCTCTTCAAGATATTTCCTCACCGAAGGGCCAAAAACATCGTTGACCCATTCACTGAAGAATATCCATGTGACCCAGGATTTCTTATTGGACTTCTACATCACATTCAGTCACGCCTTGTACACTTTACACGCCTTGAACACTCGTGGATTTTCTGAGTGGTAGACGAGCAGCGGTTTGACCTTGCAATCGCCACTTGCATTGGCGCAGAGCACGAGAGTAAGCTGATCCTTCTTCGGTTTGTGGCCAGGCAAAGATTGTTCCTCTTGTGTGATGTAGGTCCTCTTTGTCATTTTCTTCCAAAACAGGCCAGTCTCGTCACAATTAAAAACTTGTTGGGGCAAGAACTCCTTTCTAGCAACAAATTCCTTGAACTCTGGTACAAATTTCTCAGCAACAGCTTTATCAGAGCTGGCAGCCTCCCCATGTTGCGCAACACTGTGTATACCGCTTCTCTTCCTAAATTTCTCACACCATCCACAGCTTGCCTTAAATATCTCCTCATCTTCAGATGACACACCTGGTGTCTTCCTGACAAGGTCCACATACAGCTACTTTGCCTTAGCACAAACAATAGCTTCAGAGACACTATCGCCATGTAATTACCTTTCATTCATCCAGACCAGCAGTAGCTTTTCAACCTCTTCTAGGATTTTTGGATGTTTCTTGGTAACCTTGGTAACTCCTTTATCCATTTCAAGCATCTTAAATTGTTCCTTCCTCTTCAGAATGGTACAAATCGTTGATGAGGACCTGCCATACTCCCTGACGAGATCAATCACACGGACACCACGCTCGTGCTTTCCTATTATTTCTTTCTTCACTTCCATAGTAATTGTCTCTTTCTTTCCCTTGCCAACACTGTCTTTAGCAAGCAGATTCTTTAGCAACATCGTGCATTACAAATGGTAGTCACAAAACCACAAAAAAAACAAAGAAAAGTGCAAATAAATGCAGAGGGATGCTTGTCGTGTGCGATACAACAACACCACTGGCGTCGGAGGCATCCGAGAATTGGCGAGAACCAACACGAATGCTAGGAAGCACCACGTGGTTTCGCTTCCACTCCACAATAGAGTGGAAGCTTGTCAATAGAAACAAATTTGCTGCGAGTGACTCGCTCGTTACTCGAAATGCTCGTAGATAGAGCCGCTCGTCACTCGAGGTACCACTGTATGTACATTTATAACATATTTACACATTGTACACTGTCACACATTATATACTTTCCCTATCAACACACTTAGAACTCCACGAGTGTGTGATATTTAGAGAAGCAGTCGATGGGGCATAGGGGAACTTTGTACTCAGCACACCAGGTGCAGATGCATCTTTACTTGCGTTCCCTACGTTGTGTGTTCTTGCAGACAATGCAGGCATGTTTACCCTTGTCCTGTGATCCTGTACCTTGCATATAACCGAGCTTATATACACTCATCATCTCATTACCCCTGAGTCTGTCAGGAACTGCGTGTGGCATTGTTGCTGGCACCCCACGTGTTGCAACAGAGCCCTCCTTCCCAAACTTCACGTGAAGTTGTGACACTAGAGCAACACTGAATGTAGGTATTGGAGGTCTCTTGCCTGATTTCATGAGATACCTATTGAAACAGCAACGTCAATGAGGTGGAAAAAAATTTCTGTGTTCACTTCACAGATTTTTGCACGCACCAAGCATCATATCACATTTATTAACGAGCCGCATGTGTACGTTGTGGTCAATGACACATTCAGGTTTATATATTGGGAACTGTGTTGCAAAGTGCACTTTGCCACTGTCCAACATGGCACCGGTGTGAATAATTGTCAACATATTCACCTCGCGTCTGTCCGTCCAGCGCACTGATAAGATTTTGTCACACTCGCAGCTGACAATCACCCACTGCAACACCAATGCCAAACACTGGCATTTCCCCCCTATGGTCCTTGACAATGCCACATATGCCGGTGTTGTGGTCAAGGAGGAATCTGGTCAGCAAGAGGCTAGTATAGTAGTTGTCCGTGAACAGGATATGCCCCTTGTTCAGCAACGGTTCCATGAGTGTTTTGATGACACTGCCAGAGAACCCATGTGGATCTTGACCTGGTATGTCAACGTCTGTACCTGAATACAGTATCATGACCATGACAATACCAGTTTCGCAATCACATAGCACAAAAAACTTGAGTTCAAATCGGTGCCACTTTGATGGGATGTACTGCATGAACGCCAGTCGTCCCTAGAAGAGGACTAGCTATTCATCAATCACCACATCACTAAAAATCTTCCGCACCTTCCAAAGTCTGTCCTGTCTGACTTCATTATCATTGTTCTCAAAGTGCAGGCACCTGAAAAGCACCAGGAACCTATCACGTGACATGTACCTGTTGAACATGGGGATTGGAACAAGGCTGTCTTTGCTCCAGTAATCCTGGATCACGTGTCTTTCAGAATGTTTCATCATCATGCTCAATGCTAAAAACACATACATTTCCTCATTTGTCATGTCTTTCTGTGTCATGCGAGAGGTAGGTAAAATGCCGGAGTCAATGAGGCTATGAGCATATCTGTTCGTTTCTGAAACGAGATGGTCCATGAATTCCTTATAAAAATGCCATAAAATAGTCAATTTCAGTCATATCTTCATCTGTATATGGGAATAACGGTGTCACACTAGCATTGGTACCATCAAATGTTGGAATTTGTGGGACAAAAGTCTAACAATCCTCACACACAAGTACACCTGTTGGTTTGGTTTTGATGCCAACACCATCACGAGCACCAAAAACATGGCGCCATCGTCTTGTGCTAGAGCTGCGTATAGGTATGCCAGGAGATGAGTGTCTTGCATAGTGTAGACCTACTGCGAACACCTGGTGTTGAAGGAACACTGTCGTCATTGTCCTTTGGCCACATGGCATGCTGCCAAGTCATACCTTAGAGTTACATTGGTGTTTTTCCGGGGCTTAGCGTCCCCGCGGCCTAGTCGTCGACCAGGCCTCCTCGTTGCTGGACTGGTCAACCAGGCTGTTTGATGCAGCTGATCACAGCCGGGTTGATCAGGTATCCTTTGGAGGTGTTTGTCAAGTTCTCTCTTGAACACTGTGAGGGGTCGGCTAGTTATGCCCCTTATGTGTAGTGGAAGCGTGTTGAACAGTCTCGGGCCTCTAATGTTGATATATTTCTCTCTCAGAGTACCTGTTGCACCTCTGCTTTTCAATGGGAGTATTCTGCACATCCTGCCATGCCTCCTGGTTTCATGTGGTGTTATTTCTGTGTACAGGTTTGGGACCAGCCCCTCTAATATTTTCCACGTATAGATTATTATGTATCTCTCCCGCCTGCGCTCAAGAGAATACAGATTTAGGCTCTTTAGTCAGTCCTAGTAGTTTAGATGTTTTACTGAGTGGATTCTAGCAGTAAAGGCTATCATTGTGCAGGAGTACTCCACTCTAGAGAGCACTAGCATCTTGAAAAGTATAATCATCGGTATAGCATCTCTAGTGTGAAAGGTTCTTGTTATCCAACCTCTCATTTTTCTTGCAGTTGTGATGGCTACTTTATTGTGTTTTTTTAAAGTAAGGTCTTCCGACATGAGTACACCCAACTCCTTTACATTGCCTTTTCGTTCTATGTTATGATTTGA
Source organism: Procambarus clarkii (assembly GCF_040958095.1). Taxonomy (NCBI): domain Eukaryota; kingdom Metazoa; phylum Arthropoda; class Malacostraca; order Decapoda; family Cambaridae; genus Procambarus; species Procambarus clarkii. The sequence goes on along the minus strand of NC_091216.1, from coordinate 15,860,297 downwards.
CTGCGCTTTGTACGTGGTTTCCATTTTTATATTTTCATTTTTTCTGTAGCGCATGAGCTGGAACCTATCTTCATTAAACACCATATTATTTTCTGTAGCCCATAGAAAGACCTAATTTACATCTGATTGGAGGTTTGCCGTGTCCTCCATATTATCTACTCTCAAGAAAATCCTAGTGTCATCTGCAAAGGATGATACAGTACTATAGATTGTGTCCTTGTCTATATCTGATATGAGGATGAGAAAAAGTACTGAAGCAAGACAGTGCCCTGGGGGACTGAGCTCTTCACAGTTGATGAACCGGATTTTATTTTATTGACTATTACACACTGGGTTTTGTTAGTCAGGAAATTATAGATCCATTTGCCTATTTTTCCGGTAATTCCTTTTGAACGCATTTTATGTGCAATAACACCACAGTCACATTTGTCAAAGGCTTTTGCGAAATTTGTGTAAATTACATCAGCGTTTTGTTTGTCTTCCATGGCATCTAATGCCATGTCATAGTGGTCCAGCAACTGTGACAGGCAAGAGCGCCCAGTTCTGAAACCATGTTGTCCGGAGTTATGGAGATGCTGTGATGTTACTTCTTAGCACTCTCAAAGATTTTTATGATGTGCGATGTTAGTGCTATCGGTCTGTAATTTTTTGCCTCTGCTTTATTTCCTCCTTTATGGAGTGGTGCTATCTCTGCTGTTTTTAGTATGTCAGGGATAATGCCAGTATCTAGGCTTTGTCTCCAAAGAATGTGAAGGGCCTGTGATAGTGGTTTTTTACAGTTCTTGATGAATATGGAGTTCCAAGAATCAGGACTTGGTGCAGAGTGCATAGGCATACTGTTTATGGCTTCCTCAAAATCCAGTGGGGATAGGGTGATGTCTGATATATGATTTGATGTTGGGTATCCTATCCATGAAAAATTCATTTGGGTTATCAATCTTTAGTGAGTTTAGTGGCTCGCTGAAAACAGAGTCGTACTGTTTCCTCAGTATTTCGCTCATTTCTTTGTTGTTATCAGTGAAAGTTCCATCTCCCTTTTGCCGGGGCCCGATACTAAATGTGGTTTTTTATCTTGATTTTGCATAGGAGAAAAAATATTTAGGATTTCTCTCTCTTTCACTGATGGCCTTTTCCTCTCTTTGCCTCTCCTGGGTTTTATATGATTCTTGTAGCTTGAGTTCAATTGTTTCTATTTCTCTACCTAACCTTCTTCGCTGTTCTTGAGATAGGGTGCGACTCTCAAGTTGTTCCGCGATTTGTTTTCTTCGCCTATAGAGGCGAAGCTGCTGCTGGACCACTATGGCAAGTCATGACATTACTTGCCTCGGCGTTTTGCTGGGGCAGCAAAACCCCGCCTAGTAACACCATCGCTGCTTGTACTTGGTTCGTCAACACTACCTACATTGGAGCCTATGTCACTGAAGCCCGAGAATGATTAATCACATGTATTATCACTGAATAAACTCACATCAGAGGACACATATTGTGGTGGCGACTCTAGCGGTGTTGACCCAGGGCAGCGAGGCAGGTCAGGTGAGGCGCGTGTACTGTAGGGAGCCGGTCGGCCGAGCGGACAGCACGCTGGACTTGTCATCCTGTGGTCTTGGGTTCGATTCCAGGCGCCGGCGAGAAACAATGGGCAGAGTTTCTTTCACCCTATGCTCCTGTTACCTAGCAGTAAAAATAAGTACCTGGGTGTTAGTCAGCTGTCACAGGCTGCTTCCTGGGGGTGGAGGCCTGGTCGAGGACCAGGCCGCGGGAACGCTAAAAAAACCCCGAAATCATCTCAAGATAACCTCAAGATGTACACACTCGCGACCTCCTTCCACCTCATTCTCCCCATCACTTGTGCAACCCGTTCTCGCAAATTCGTAAAGTCAATACTGACTTATTAACTACGTGCATAGGTGATATACTAAACATAATAGATACCCTTAAAAAGCTTCATAGAAAACACCGACCTTACCTAACCTTGTTAGTATGTTAAGATAAGCATCTTATTGCTTCGTAATTACAATTATTACTTAACCTATACCTATAATAGTTTAAGTAACAATTGTAATTACGAAGCTATAAGATGCTTATCTTAAGATACTAACAAGGTTAGGTAAGGTCGGTGTTTTCTATGAAGCTTTTTAAGGGTATCTATTATGTTTAGTATGTCACCTATGCACTTATTAAATAAGTCAATATTGACTTTACGAATTTGCGAGAACGGGTTGACTTGTGTCAGGCCTCAGTGTTAGGTCTTTCTCTGGATTGTAGTCTAAATCATCATCCATCGTTCCATCATCATACAATATGTCGCGTATTTCGTCCTCAGAGAGTCGTTTTACTGGACCGCAGCCGACCGTGGACTGGGAGTTTGTAGACGATGCGCCAGACATGGTTGCTTCCTTTAAACCGAGGTTCCCCACGGCCCTGGGGCATGCTGGGATTTTTTTCAAAATGGTGGACAATCACTGGAGCCCTCAGGCATCCATTTCGTACCCGTGTCACCGCATGCCAGTTTTGAATAGTACGCTGTACCTAAAAGATCCCTGAGGCACGTTGCGCACCACCCGTCGAGCGCTTCAAGGCACGTTGCGCAGTGCAGTGGTTATTATAAGACCCTTAGAAGCATAAGGGTAATGAAAAGACCTGGATCTGCTTTACATTTGTCTGCTACCCATTTCTCAGAACTCCTCTTTGTCTCTCTTCTCACTGCTGTCTATTTGTTTCTTGGTTGTTTTTAGTGTTAATATGTTTGAGGGTTTGACCTCTTCCTGTATTGTATCCATTTTCCTGTCTTTTCCTCTTTGGCCCTCCTCTTAATTTATGTTGAACCAATCCTGTTTTCTGGTTCTGCATCTCTGTTTTCGGTATATATTTTTTTGTACTGTACCTTCATCGTATAGTTCACAGATTTTGGCATACATCTCATTTATTTCATTGCCTAGCAACAAGTCATTCCAATTAATTTCATTCAACAATTTGCTAAGCTTCCTGTAGTGTCCTCCCTCAAAATCAATTTGTCAACTATTTCAATTTGCCATTTTCTTCTAGATTATATCGCATAGCATATCTAATTTCCAACAAGATATGGTCACACTTTTCCAAGGAAGGAAGGTACTGAATGTCAAATAGCTTCTTCTTTCCTGGGAAATACCAAATCCAGCAATGATGGAGCATCTCCTCTCATTCGTATGGGCTGTTTTACATGTTGATACATGAAAGATTCCAGGATGAGGTTCATGAATCTGCTAGTCGAAAAATCTTATGTTCCTGCTTCATAGTCTTCCAAGTCTATCAATTTTAAATTGGTCACCAAGTATCAACAATCGTGATTTATCTTTATCTGCTTTTACAATAATTTATCCTATGAACAAATCCACAAGGGCCGTGACGAGAATTCGAACCTATGTCCGAGAACATCCCAGACGCTGCCTTAATCGACTGAACTACGACATGGTCAAAAGAATTGAAACCAGAAGTTCTACTGAACTTACTTGGATCCTGCAGCCTCTCCTTGACACAAACTAGGGTTTTATACAATTCCCCCATGCACTTGAGCTATGTCAATAGGCCGTTCTACCTATTCACCCTTACTTCATTACACACAGAAATCACAATAGCGTGATGCATCATGGGGGAATTGTGTAAAACCCTGGTTTGTCTCTCGGAGAGGCTGCAGGATCCAAGTAAGTTAAGTAGAACTTCTGGTTTCTATTCTTTTGACCATGTCGTAGCTCAGTCAATTAAGGCAGCGTCTGGGATGCTCTCGGACGTAGGTTCGAATCCTCATCACGGCCCTTGTGGATTTGTTCATTTGATGCATCACACTATTGTGATTTCTGTGTATAATGAAGTAAGGGCGAAGAGGTAGAACAGCCTATTGAAATTGCTCGAGTGCATAGGAGAATTGTGTAAAACCCTGGTTTGTGTCTTGGAGAGGCTGCAGGATCCAAGTAAGTTCAGTAGAACTTCTGGTTTCAATTCTTTTGACCATGTCGTAGCTCAGTCGATTAAGGCAGCTTCTGGGATGCTCCCGGATGTACTGTAGGTTCGAATCCTCGTTACGGCTCTTGTGGATTTGTTTATTTGATGCATCACACTATTGTGATTTCTGTGTGTAATTTATCCTATGATCACTATAAGGGCCTCTCCTTTGTCATTGGGCTCGTTCATAGTCCATGTATTGCTTGCTGGCGAACTCTATGCAGTAATGATTACTAGTTTATCATTCTGACTTCAAATCTCCAGTGCCACTAATGTCTACTTCCCCTGGGTTATCAAGTATCAGACAATACTTGGCTGAATACAGGCAGCAATCGGACAAGGGAAATCAGTCAGTGAGTCAGTCTCGAGGGTATGTGTGTGTGGGAAGTGGGGGAAGGAGAGGAGTGTTGCCAAATCACAAGCTACCATTAGGGATAAAGCTTGATAGAAGTTGTTTGTAAGAAGGGACACATGTATTTTTAATGTACATGAGAATGTACAAGGAGCAATGTACACCTGGTAGTGCTTGCTTATCAGTAATGCATAATATTTTATTATGAATTAAAGAAGCATGATAATTTATATTTTGAATTAATATCTAAAACACTTTACTATAGTAGTCTGCTTATATGATTGGCAGTGTTTGAATGTATGTATTATCACACCATTTTCTCCAAAATATTTAGCAGGAATTAAATAGTTTATATTTTATTAGTGTCTTGAGAGAAAGATTGTAACACAGTATTTTGTTTCAGATGGGCTACATCCCTCAGGAGCTTCAGTGTGATCACAAATCTTGTGGCTAAGGTGTATTTATGGATCATGACACAAATTGTATTTGCTACATTGCGTGGATCATTCTACATTACTGAACATGCCAGTTGCCGTAACCAGCTTTTGTATTATCGCAAGTGTGTGTGGCAGAAGCAACATGACTATGCATTGAGTGCCATGGTAAATAGTGGCTCACTTGAGAAGCTTAGCCAAGAAAAAGCAGTCACATACTCTCATTTGACTGCAAAAAAGGGATCAATTCCTCGAATCAGGTTTATACCTAAAATGCAAAATGCAAGACCCATTGTTCCACTTCGCAAAGGTGGAATGCCCCCATCGCTTTTATATCAGGCCCGTATTTTTTTGAATGAACTCAGTAAAGGTTGCAAGAAGGGAAGTTTCAAAGCAAAAAATGCCTATGAACTGCAAAATGCTTGGCATATGTATACTAAAAAATTAATGGCAACTAAATTTACTAAACCATTGTATTTTGTGCGTGCTGATGTACAAGATGCATATGGATCAATTTTACACTCCAAACTATTTGAGTTATTGAAAAATTGTGTTGATAATTTAGCTCCTAAACTAATGTTGGGACAATATGCATTAATGCTGGACACAGGCAAGGTATCAAAGAAAACTGTTTACATCCTTTTAGATGATAAGAGGCAACCTACTAGGTCACTTGTGAATGGAGAAGAGAGACTAGTAGAAATAGGTTCTCCTATTATTGTTCAGCCTCAAAAAATTTTTAATGCAATAAAAAATTTAGTAAGTAATCAAGTAATCACCAATGGGTCTCTGCTACTGCGAGTGGCTCGTGGAGTGCCTCAGGGAGGGACACTATCTGCTGCTCTTTGTGAATTTTATTATGCTTCCATGTGTGCCAATCATTTTTCAAAGTACAACATTGGGACCAATATGCTTCTCCGTGCTGTGGATGATTTTCTTTTCATATCTCAATCTCGTGATGAAGCAAAGAGAGTGTTGGAGCAGACAGTATGTGGTGTTCCCGATTTTAACTGTCACATGAATAGAGAGAAAACCTTCCACAATATTGATAACCAAATTGTATTCCGTGTACCATTTTGTGGTGTGATTGTTTGCTTGAAGTCTCTCCAACTTTTAGTACACGCTTCTGGTTTGGCAAATGGATACCCAAGGTATTCAATGCGTCTAAATAAATTTAAAGCCCCTGGAGACTTTGTGAAACTTAGGTTACAACAAGTAACCCTGGCACGTCTCAAACCTCTTGTATTGGATCCCTCATACACAAAATGCTCAGGGCTCATTGCTAATGTCTGGCGAAGTGGAATTATGGCTGGGGCAAGACTGATCACTTTGTTGCATTGTGTCCTGTCACCAAGAGGACCTGTTAATACTAAATTTGTTGCTTGCATGGTTATTAAGGTGGGATATAAAGTTTGTAGACAGGTTAAGTCAGTATTCAAACGAGGTAATGTTAATTTAACAATTCCCGATGAAGTAATTTTGATAACTTATGTCGGTGGAGTATGCACAATGATGAAATGGCCAAGTTTACCAAAGTGGCCTTCAATACACACAAATCTGAAGAAGTTCTTAAAGAGGATGCTGGTAAGAGTGCCAAGTAATATGCAGATGTTACTACCAACAATTCCCCAGACTACATAATTTTGATAATTTAAGCTAATTATTTTTACAGAATATATTTCCCTTATTAATCTCAATACCATTTTCTATATGCAGTTTAGAAGATGCGGTTCCCATGGAACTTTGTTGGGACTTTTTTTGGGCTCGTATAAACATTCAACTTGTTCACAGGCTGTTTATGCCACCTCATTTACTACTTTTTAAGTTAACTCTTTAATGAATGTCACACTAATGTAAAAGTCCGATTCTAAAACCTAATGTTGTTTGAAGAGATACTGTATATATATTTCAATAAAGTTTTTGTAACCTAAATTTTAGTCTTGTATATACAGTATTTTCCTTTGGCTTTTATTTCTTTCTGAAAAAATCGAACAGTGGTGCCCTAAGTTAGCACTAAGATAGCTCCACATACATAAGTCAGATCAGCCCTAGGAGTACTTAATAGCATACCAGAACCTGATCCACTCTGAGGCGCAGAAAGCATGAGATTACTACGCTTTTCCATAGATTTTCATGAAAGCAGACAATAACAAGGACACAGCAAATCTTCAATCTGGTACTAAGTATTTCAATGAGCCACAGAAAATATAATATTTCATGAGGATAAGTTCCATTCCTACAATGTGGATAACAGAAAACTTCAAAACAGAAACTACATATAAAATGCAGTAAAAAATGCACACACTTTAATGGCCATGCCCTGAGATCACCAGTCCATGCCTCCCATCGATCAGCACCAGCGTACAACTAGCTCAAAACACCTGCCTGCAGCCAGCGTTCGGAGAAATGTGTTCGAATGCCCTAGGCTTAAATAGTTCCTTGCTAAGCTATCTCTGCAAAGATAACATTCGTTTACTTAAAAACGGTAAAGCAAAATCAGCTGATTATCACTGGACCAACATCCAAGTAAATGAAACAGTACAAACTAATTACATGGTATCTAACACTAGGCCTCCACACAGGCTAGAGGTGATAGGCCTTTTCTAGTTCTGATTGCTGCCACATGTACACAAGACTGAGTGTAGCATGTTACACAAGACTACTAACTTAATTTACCCCTCACAGGTGAAAGGTATAAGTAACACAGCTTCCATAATGTTAATAAGTAATTAATCATCAAAGAAGGCACCAAGCCGGGAAGGCTATGTAGCACCATCAAATGTGCGGAATAATCAGAGGGCGCTAAATATCACTGAGGATGCTAATAAGAGAACAGAAACGCATAAGGCGAGCAATATCAAAAGTATCTGATTCACCAAGAATTCTATCGAGGAAATAGTGACTGCGGGGGACAGTCGGAAAGCAAGATACACACTCGTCCTGGAAGTCAGAACATTCAACAAGGATATGCACAATTGTAAGAGGGACAATGCAGTTAGGACAATAAGGGGCAGGGCGGCGCTCCATTAAGTGTCTGTGAGTCAAGTGCGTTAGGCTAATACGCAGCCTCACCAGAGCTGTTTCCCATCGCCGGTTACGGTGGTAGGAGGAAGACCACGTTGACACACTACCCTTAGGAGTACACAGTTTGTTACCAATAACAGAAGACCAACAACTCTGCCAACCGGCAAGGATGGAGGAATGAATAACTGGGTAAAAGTCGGAATAAGGAATACCTTTACGGGAGATAGGACAAGTGCGGATAGCTTCCTCAGCAGCAGCTAAGGAGTATGAAGGGCAACCATAATCGAGTTTAGACAATATGAGAGAAGAATGCAGAGAGGAGCGTGCGCCTATCCGCTCCCCAAGAAGTATGTGACAGAACCTGAAGTAGGTTAAGGACCTTACAGCATTCAACATGGAGGTAAGAGATATGGGGCAACCAAGACAAACAAGTGTCAAAGATTAACCCCAAAAGCTTCGCAGAATCTTTGTACAGAAGGGGGATGACCATAAAGCGATAAAGAAGGATGAAAGACGACATGCTTTCGAGTGAGTCATAGCACAAGTCTTAGTGGCAGAGAACTTGAAGCCATGATTGGTGGCCCAAGATGACACGGCATCAATCGCAAATTGAAGCCGCCGTTGAAGGAGAAGCGAATCATCACCTCGATAGCAAAGCGTAAGATCGTCGACATAAAGAGCATAGAAGATGCCAGAAGGGAGGGAGGAAAGAAGACCATTGAGGGCAACCAGAAAAAGAGTAGTGCTCAGAACACTACCTTGGGGTACACCTTCGTATTTATTTATTTATTTATTTAATTATATATATACAAAGAGGTACATTGGGTTTGTGAGAATACATTGGATAGTACAGCATTTACACTCTTGTAAAGCCACTAGTATGCGCAGCGTTTCGGGCAGGTCCTTAATCTAACAGATAATTTTAAGTAGGTAATTTCTATCAGAATTGATAAAAGACAAAGATACATTGCAAGAGAAAAATGAGATGAGAGAGCTTAGTAAGTATATTAAAGCACATTGTTATATTAAAGCTCTGATTGATTACATTGACAGCTTGATTAGTAATTTAAACAAGATTAATAGACACCATACAGCAGATTGACAGCAATGATCACAATGGTAAAGATGTTCAGATTGGGTACATAAAGATTGGGAGACTGGGTAGCAAAAGATACAGATAAACAAGATTTATAAACACCATACAGCAGATTGGCAGCACATATAAGAAGACAGCAATGATCACAATGGTAAAGATGTTCAAATTGGGAACATAAAGGTTGGGAGATTGGGTAGCAATAGATACAGTACAATTTTAAGGCAAAAAGTGAAAAAATGAAAAGTGAAATTGCCGAAAAGAGGCAGAGAGTGTGGTACCAAGCCTGTCTTGAAAGGAACGACGAGAGAGGAAGCTTTGGAGGAAAAGAGGGAGATTACCACGAAGGCCAAAAGACCTCTTTTGGAAAGGAAAAAGGAAGTCTCACAAGTCAAGCCTGGCCTCAGGCCGGGCTTGGGAGTAGAAGAACTCCCAGAATCCCATCAAGCAGGAACGAAGTTGGGACAGAATATGGTATCTCCAGGTTGTGTCATAAGCCTTTGCCAGGTAAAAAAGAACGGCAACAACGGAGGTCTTAGCACCAAAAGCAGTACGAATATAGACCTCCAAGTTCACCAGGACATCAGTTGTGCTGCGGCACTTGCGAAAACCAAATTGAGAAGGAGAGAGGTGGTAATGGTGTTCCAAGAACCACATCAGACGAACATTTACAATACATTCAAAGAGTTTGCAGACACAACTCGTGAGGGCAATAGGGCAAAAGTCTTTATGGGATGTCCTGAGAGACCACGGTTTCAGAATAGGAAGTACAACGGCATTGAGCCAGTTCTCTGGGACTGACGACGACTCCCAGACCTGGTTATACAGACCCAGTAAATACTGAGACGTGCAAGGACGGAGATGTGGAAGCATCTCATAATGAATGTCAACCGAGCCCACTGCTGTAGAACTGCAGAGGGCCAGGGCAGACTGAAGTTCAGAGAGAGAAGGGATCGTTATAGGGAAGGCGGAGATGAGTGTGGAAATCTAAGGGATGAGATTCAAGAACGGGCTTACGAAGAAGAGCTAACAGAAGAAAAGTGGGAACCCAGTTCAGGCGCGACCTGCACCGGGTCCGCCACCAGAGTATCACGTAGGTGAATAACCGGCAAGACATCTGGAACGAGTTTACCCGTAATCTTGCCGATCTTCTTCCAGGTCTGTGACAGAGGAGTATCGGACGTAATGATGGAAACATAAGATTTCCAACTCTCACTCTTAGCTGTACGGATAGGCCTACTTGCTTTCTGAAACAAAAAAAAAAGAATCAGTTGTCTGCTGGCGTAAGTGTTTCTTCCAGGCTGCACACTTACAGCAGACAGCCCGAGCACAGTCCGCATTCCACAAGGGAATGCACTTCCGCATGTCCCGGGATGTAGAGCGAGGAATAGAGCAGAGGTCTGCCTTGAAGACAGTGTCATGAAAAAGGAGGAGGGCACGAGGAAGAGGCAGAGAGGGGTAGCATGAAGGGTGAATAGGTTTCAGTCAGCTTTGGCAGACTGCCACCTAGGGAAGGAAAGGGAAGGGTGAAAAGAGAAAAAGGAAACAAGGATGGGGAAATGGTCACTGTTATGGAGGTCATCAAGAACCCGCCATGTGAGATCTAAGTAAAGGGACGATGAGCAGAGAGAAAGATCAAGACAGGAAAGGGTGCAAGTTCGAGAGTCCACATGGGTGGGCTGACCAGAATTCAGAAGAGATAGGGAAGAAGAGAGGACGAACGGTTCGAGAAGGCGGTCTCGGGTGTTTGTCAGAACATCACCCCAGAGGGTTCGAGAAGGCGGCCTCGGGCGTTTGTCAGAACGCCCGAGTTGTATGTCGACAGTTGAAATCACCCAAACAGGAGCACTGGCTCTAGCAAGGAGTCCAGGAGGTGTCCCGAGAGACCACAGTATCAGAATAGGAAGTACAGCAGCATTGAGCCAGTCCTCAGGGACTGACGACGACTCCCAGACCTGGTTATACAGACCCAGTAAATACTGAGACATGCAAGGACAAGCGGGACATTTGGGGGGAGATAAATTGAACAGACTGTATACCATTTACTCACAAAAACACGGGCAGCAGAACAATGGATAGGCAATGGAAATAGTAGGAGGACGAAGGGAATATCAGTACGAATCAAGAGAGCAGTAGAGTTATGGGCCCCCAGTAAGAGCTGGGCAGGGGGAGGGGAGAAAAAAGGAATAACCACGACAGTGACCAGGACGAGCACCACGCATCAGCTCCTGGAGACAAACACAAAGTGGTGAAAACTGTGTAATCAGAAGTTGGAGTTCATGAAAGTTAGCATAAAATCCACGAATATTCCATTGAAGAATATACATTATCAAAAAGATAAAAGACAGCAACAGAGAACAATGAAGAAACAAAGGTAAAGAAGAACACAGCATATTAAATAAACTCAGGATCAGGGTCAGCAAAATCAGGGTTAGGGGGCATGGGTAAACTTAGTAAGGATGGAGGAAAGGGAGCAGGAGGACAGACCAGAGGTAGACGGACAGTACTGGAAACACAAACTGTAACTGACCCTATTTTCTGCTTGTTACACTTGTAATAAAAGTTATTACATCTTGGCTTAACGTGTTTTTGACGTATTAGAACGTTGTTACAACTTGATATATTGGTTCTTATAACTTGTTAGGAGGTGTTAAATCTTGTTCGAACGTTGTAGCAGCGTCGTAGTTTCGCTGTGTGTTTGGCAGGAGGGTCCAGAGGAGGGGGAGATAACCGAGAGGGGGGCAGAACCCGGGGAGGGCTGCCTCGGGGAGGGCTGCCTCAGCAAGGGCAGTAACCGAGAGGGAATCGGGGGGGAGGGGGAGAAACCTCCATAGCTGGGACAGGGGGCCCGACCACCGAAATAGGAGGAGACGTAGCGATAGTCAGAATTGGGGGGCAGGGAAGAAAGGATACCTTTTTACCCGCTGGGGAGGATGAAGGAGAGGATCCAAGCTTACGTTTCTAACTCAAAAGAGACAATTGTATCAACAACAATGTACTGGGCGACAGACTCGATGGTCTCAGCAGGAGAAGAAGAACGGGAGCTGTTATGGAAAGTAATGTGATTAAACTGAGAGGGCCAATGGTACAAGATAAGAGTTCCTAAAATAGTGGAATTAGGAAGGCCCCAGCCCCCAGGGAAGAATATTCCCAATAAACACTAAGAGTTAGGTTAGGATATATATCCGCAGTCTACCTTGGTTACCTTGAGGTGCTTCCGGGGCTTAGCGTCCCCGCAGCCCGGTCGTCGACCAGGCCTCCTGGTTGCTGGACTGATCAACCAGGCTGTTGGACGCGGCTGCTCGCAGCCTGACTTATGAGTCACAGCCTGGTTGATCAGGTATCCTTTGGAGGTGCTTATCCAGTTCTCTCTTGAACACTGTGAGGGAATTGCCAATTATGCCCCTTAAGTGTAGTGGAAGCGTGTTGAACAGTCTCGGCCCTCTGATGTTGATAAGAGTTCTCTCTCAGAGTACCTGTTGCACCTCCACTTTTCAACGGGGGTATTCTGCACATCCTGCCATGTCTTCTGGTCTCATGTGATGTTATTTCTGTGTGCAGGTTTGGGATCAGCCCCTCTAATATTTTCCACGTGTAAATTATTATGTATCTCTCCCGCCTGCGCTCAAGGGAGTACAGATTTAGGCTCTTTAGTCGGTCCCAATAGTTTAGATGTTTTACTGAGTGGATTCTAGCAGTAAAGGATCTCTGCACGCTCTCCAGGTCAGCAATTTCTCCAGCTTTGAAAGGGGCTGTCATTGTGCAGCAGCAATCTGAGAGCAGCAGTACACCGAGAACTTCAACAAGATCTTGTAGATCTGAGGCAAAGGGAAATTGACACCAGTAATTCCATCTATCATCATACTATCATGCAAGAGGAGCCACACATCTATGGATCATCCAATAAAATCAGCAGACTTCTAGATGTTACTACTGCTCGGCTTAGACTCGGTTACAAGTATCTCTGGGAATTCTCATTATCTGCTGATGTAGACTTGACCAAATGTAAACTGTGTCAACAAAATTATTCGCACACCCTCCGTCACTATGTGATGGAGTGCGAAACGATACGTGAATTTAGAGACAATTCTATAACCAATGTTCCAACGATGTGTCAATATTTCATTCAAAATGATCTGCTACCAGAAATTTTAGCCAAATATCCCCAGTTTGCTAACTGTAGGTAGTAACTAAGTGATTGTAACCTATCCACCGCTGCCCACTGGATGGGGGGCGGTGTGCAGGACAAACATAAATTTTGACACTAGCTCTCCACATATGTCAGTTGCTTAATTTAGAACCTGTACTTGAGGTCGATCTCGAACCCATTGTTGATGTGATGACTTATATTGAATTTTGTAACTAGCTCATCAAGATTGTAACTTGCTTAGCTAAATGAATTGTGGGGTTCAGTCCCTGAGCCCATTATGTGCCTCTGTAACCCTTTCCACTACCGCCCACAAGATGGGTATGGGGTGCATAATAAATGAACTAAACTAACTAACTAACTCCACTCTAGAGAGCACAAGCGTTTTGAAAAGTGTTATCATCGGTATAGCATCTCTAGTGTGAAAAGTTCTTGTTATCCAACCTGTCATTTTTCTTGCAGTTGTGACGGCTACTTTATTGTGTTCTTTAAAGGTAAGGTCTTCCGACATGAGTACACCCAGATCCTTTACATTGCCTTTTCGTTCTATGTTATGATTTGCCTGAGTTTTGTACGTGGTGTCCGTTTTTATATTTTCATTTTTTCCAAGGTGATTCCGTCTAAGGTGATCCCCTATTCCACACTCAGCAGGATTAAAGGAAACTTCCTTTCTTATACCTTATTTATTAAACCCTCTAATAACTCCCCATATACATTAATACCATCATCTACCTTACGTTAACTACCTTGGTCCACTTAGGCTTTACACTTAGTTTACACTTACAAAAACTAGGGCAAAGTCTACTTAGAGAACACCACTTGTAAGGCTTGAAGCCCTGGGTAGCTAAGACCCATGTGGTATCCTAGTCACAATGGAGTACACTTAGTGATGCCAAAACACTGGCTTAAAAACTGCCTCTAACAAAACACAAACTTAGCCAGTAGCACAGTCAACACACGGAACAGTAATACTAAGGAACTTAACTGTAGAATAAACCCAGAATAGGATAAGGGAAGAGAGGAGGAGACAGAGCCACACAGGAGAGATGTTGACCCCAGTACAGCAGTCCAGAGAAGGAAGCAGACCTCAGTGCCCAAGCTATTTTATTTATTTATTTATTTATATACAAGAAGGTACATTGGGTTTGTGAGAATACATAGCATAGTACAGTAATTGCACTCTTGTAAAGCCACTAGTACGTGCAGCGTTTCGGGCAGGTCCCTAATATGGCCACTGCCTTTTGAACGAAAGGCGGTAGAGTTTCTGATGGGGAAGGAAGAGACAATTGCGCATCACGTTCCGCAAGGCGCGGTGCGGCCAGCCAGGGTGGCATAAAAAGCGCGGGAAGTCAGGTCTCGCTCTCACTCCATCTCCCGACCCGGTCCACGATTCACGAAGCAGCTCCACGCTCAGCGCCACGCCTCATCGACACGTGGGCCAGTACCCTATACCGCTTCTCCAATCTGCTTTACTGTGTACACGAGATTTCTCAAGCAAATGGACCCCATCCCCGCTACTATGGTCCCAGATCTGACGTTCTCTGATCCTTTGGGGCCTTCGACATCCCAGGCCGGTACCGCAGGGGCCCCCTGCCCTACCCAGCAAACCTTAAGGTAAGAGAGTTTCCTGTTCAAGTTAGTCAGGGCTTCCCCCAGTGCTGGCGTGTGTTTGCGCCATCCCTCGCGGTCCGTTCGTGCCGCCTTAGCTAGTTCCTTAGGGCCTTCCTCCTGTTTGCCTGCCTGGGTTTGCGGGCACGCCTCCAGGTTGGGACTGGTGTGCTGGTTATCTGCGGCGATTCCATGTGGCCAGGTTTCGGTGGCCCTGTGCCCTGGGGCCCGGCCCTAATGCATGCTCGGTGGAGCATTCGTCCCAGGTGTGCCCTCCCTGGTTTGCTTGCCCTAGGGGCCATGTTTCGCCCGCGCCTGGACGTGCGTGCACGGCCAGGCTCCCTACTGTGGTCTGGCATTGCCCTCTGTGGCAACGCCACGTGGCTGGTTTCTGTGGTTCTGAGCCCTGGGGACCAAGCCCGGTAGACGGCGCCCACGTGGCTTGGAGCTCGGTGGAGCACTCGCCCAGGAATGCCCTTCGTTTCCTTCCCCGTCCCAGGCGTCTTCCCTGGAACCCGGTATGTTGCGTCTTCTAGGCTTGGCCCTAGGGGCCAGGGTTCGTGAAGCGCTTGGTCGTGCGTGACCGGCTTGGTCGATGCGGTGACTGGCATCACCCTTGGTGGCGACGCCTCCTGGCCGGGTTATTTAGTTATCTTTGTCCCTAGGGCCCGACCCTAGGGGCCCATGCCAAGGTCGGCATCACTCACGTGGCATGGCGCTCCGTGGAGCGCTTGCCTTGGGCTGTGTTACGCTTCCTTCCTGTCCTTCTCCCTCTCGCCCACGGGCAGGAGACGCCCTTCTGGCGGCGGTGCCCTGGTGGGTAGGCCCAAAACTTTCTTGCTAAAGGCTGCCTTGCGTCAGCCGGTGTCGTCCGGCATGTTCTTCTTCAGACGTTTGTCTGGACGGTGAAGCCCAGCTTGTTCGTCCCAGTTGTTTGTCCGTCCGGTGTTGCTCGTTTTTGTCCGAACCTAGGCGTTTTGTCTGGCTGGTGTAGACCAGCCTGTTCGTACCTAGACGTTTGTCTGGCTGGTGTAGCCCAGCCTGTTTGTACCTAGTCGTTTGTCTGGCTGGTGTAGCCCAGCCTGTTCGTCCTAGACGTTTGTCTGGCTGGTGTAGCCCAGCCTGTTCGTCCTAGACGTTTGTCTGGCTGGTGTAGCCCAGCCTGTTTGTACCTAGTCGTTTGTCTGGCTGGTGTAGCCCAGCCTGTCCGTCTTAGACGTTTGTCTGGCCGGTGTAGCCCAGCCTGTTTGTCTTATGCCTTATAAACCTGTAAGTCTTATGCTCGTGTGTTGCGTTCCCCTTCTCCTCGCCCTCTCCTATTTCCTCAGTTTCGCAACCGTTTTGAGGCCCTAGACCCCGACACCACCACCACTTCGCCTGCTCCTTTGCATTCTGGGCCAGAGGGTCTTCCTCCTGGTTCTGTGTCTGGTGTTTCCTTCCTTCCTTCCCGGTCTTCCTTGTCTTCTGTGCCCTCTTTCCCTTCTTGCCCCAATCCTTCTTCTCAGCCCTTCCCTCTGTCTCCTTCTTCATCGTCAGCCTGTTAGGGCCATTGTCCATCCTCCTCCCAGTGTTCTTCATGTTGACCATTCCCATTCACCTCCTCCTGTTGACTGTCAAGGCTGTCACCCGGTACATTGCTGATGGTATGCCTGTCTCTTTACGTCAGAAATGTTAGCCTGACTCCTCTCCTTCTTCCTCCCTGGTGGGTAAGAAGGCTTCAATATATTCCTCACCTTCCGACTCCGACACTATCCCTGCTTCCCCTCCCATTTCAGTGGCAGAGTCACCTGTCCTTGCTATGAAGGTTCCCCATTCCTTGATTCTCTTTCTTGGATGCTGCCCTTGATCCGGTGCACACTCCTGCTTCTATCCTTCCTGCTCCCGATTCCCTTGCCCGCCTCTCTCCGATGCCACCTCCCACTCTGGACGCCTCCATTATCTTTTCTAGCTTTGCATATGCCCCATCACCCTGATTTCACTGATCCTGGCCCTGATCTTACTTAGTCTACTGTAGTCTTCTTTGCCTTTGTTCCTTCCTTGTTATCTCTATTTCTGTTCTTTCTCTTTTGTCTGTTCTTCAATGGAATATTCACGGTTTTTATGCCAACTTCCATGAACTCCAACTTCTGATCACACAGTTTTCATCACTTTGTCTTCAGGAGCCGATGCTTGGCGCTCTTTCTAGTTGTTTCCGTGGTTATTCGTTTCTCTCTTCCCCCCTTCAGCTTTTGCTGGGGCCCATAACTCTACTGCTCTCTTGATCCATCATGATATTCCCCTTCATCCCCCTCCCTACTTTTTCAGTCGCCCAATCAGTGTTCTGTGGCCCCGTATCTTTGTGAGTAAATGGTATACAGTCTGTTCCATTTATCTTCCCCCCCAAATGTACCGCTTTCTCTTCCTGATCTTAAACACCTGTTGGACTCCTTACCAGAGCCTGTGCTCCTTTTGGGTGATTTTAACTGCCGGCATACCCTCTGGGGTGATGTTCTGACAAACACCCGGGGCCGCATTTTTGAACCATTTGTCCTCTCTTCTTCTCTGTGTATTCTGAATTCTGATGAGCCCACTCATGTTGACTCCCACACTCGCACCCTTTCATGTCTTGATCTTTCTCTCTGCTCATCTTCTCTTTATTTGGACTTCACTTGGCGGGTTCTTGATGACTTGCATAACAGTGACCATTTCCCTATCCTTGTCACCTTCTTTATTTATTCCCTCTCCTTCCCTAGGTGGCAGTTTGCGAGGGCTGACTGGAACCTCTTCACCTTATGTGCTACTCTTTCCAACCTCTTTGTTCTACCTCTCCCCTGAGCCCTCGTCCTATTTCATGATACGGTTTTTTATGCTGCCCTCTGTTCTGTTCCTCACTCTACCTCCCGGGCCGCGTGGAAGTGTGTTCCCTGGTGGAATGCAGACTGTGCTCGGGCTGTCTGCTGTAAGCGTGCAGCCTGGAAAAAACACCGTCGCCGATGGACACCCGATTCTTTTCTTTTGTTTCAGAAGGCGAGTGCTGTGGGCCACCATAGGGCCATCCATACGGCTAAGCATGAGAGTTGGGAGGTCTTTCGTTTCCACCATTACGTCTGACACTCCTCTGCCCCTGATCTGGAAGAAAATCCACAAGATAATGGCTAAGTTTGTTCCAAATGTCTCGCCAGTCCTTCACCTCTGTGGTTCTATTGTGGTGGATCCAGTGACGGTCGCGACCAAACTGGGTTTACACTTTTCGACTGTTAGCTCCGGTTCTCATCTTCCTCCTCCTCGCCTTACTCATAAGCCCCGTCTTGAACCTTCTCCCTTAGATTTTCGCACTCGTATTCAGCTTTCCTGTAAGCTGAATAATTCTCTCTCTCTCTCTCTCTCTCTCTCTCTCTCTCTCTCTCTCTCTCTCTCTCTCTCTCTCTCTCTCTCTCTCTCTCTCTCTCTCTCTCTCTCTCTGTCTCTCTCTCTCTGTCTCTCTGTCTCTCTGTCTCTCTCTCTCTCTCTCTCTCTCTCTCTCTCTCTCTCTCTCTCTCTCTCTCTCTCTCTCTCTCTCTCTCTCTCTCTCTCTCTCTCTCTCTCTCGGTTTTAAGGCGACAGGTTCAGATATTCATTGTGAGATGTTTCATCGTCTCCCTCCTTGCACGTTTCAGTGTTTACTGAATAACCATGTCTGGGAGTCGTCGTCTGTCAATGAGGACTGGCTTGAGGTGGTTGTCCTTCCTATTCGGAAATCTGGTTTGCTAGGGTCATCCCCTAAAGACTTCTGCCCCCATTGCTCTAACGAGTTGCGTCTACAAACTCTCTTGCACTTAAGGTCAATTCCGTCTGATGTGGTTACTGGAATGCTATCACCGCCTCTTCCCTACTCAATTTGGCTTTTGCAAGTGTCGCACCACGACTGATGTCCTAATGAACTGCTTGCCTTTGCTGGGAAGACGTCCGTGGTTGCTGTCATTGTTGACCCAGAAAAGGCGTGCGACACCACCTGGAGATGACATATTCTGTCCACACTCCTGTTCTTTTGGCCTTCTTTGTAATCTCTCTCTTCCTCCAGAGCATCCTCTTTTTGTCGTTCCTTTCGAGTGAAGCTTGGTACCACTCTCTGGTATGGAGTAGGGATCTGGTATGTGTCTTGTTTGATTATTACGTTTAGTTAAACCGCCCTGCCTTGTTTATGTAAAACAATCTTGTTTTGTTTGATGTAAACTTAGATTTATCTGGAGTACCCAACTCAACTAAAATCCTGAGCCAGTTAATTTTCTTCCCAACTAATCTACCTTTCCCAAGTTTACCCATCCCACTAACCTTTCTGCAAGGAATCTCCCTTTTTTCAGGTTCATGCCACTTACCCAACACATGCGTCCAGTCTGGCCAAAAATATCAAAATATCTTGTGTGTGTAACTGCCCTTCCTCTTAGCTTGCTGCCTTCCTGTCCCACTGAACACCTTGTTCCCCTAACACAATACCCTCCCTGACACCTGCCTTGTACTCACCTATGCCTAGTGTAGTAGTCTCGTAGGCTGGGGTCACTGTCTCGTCCTCGACTAGCCTCGGCGGTAAGGTGGTGCCCTCCAGATAGCAGATGACCTCGTCCAGGTTCCTGCGCACAGACACGCTCTTGGTAGTGTTGCGGAGGGTAAACATCCAGCTGAGGCGCCTGTCGCAGCGGAAGCTGTTACCTGCGGAAGAAGGGACAGTGTTTACTCTAGGCCCCCGGGCTCCGTCGCGGCAGGTACTCTGATAAGAGACGTGTGTGTGGTTAAAGAGTAGCACATTAGCCTGCTGTGCCCGATCGGGTGAAGGAGAGATTATTTTAAACAATTACCTTATGGTGGGTTTAGTTGTGACCGGTCTAATTACATCCATAGAGCTGTTAATATATTTATTAGTTTTGTGTGTGTTTACTAGTTGTGTTTACTAGTTGTGTTTTTGCGGGGGTTGAGCTTTGCTCTTTCGGCCCGCCTCTCAACTGTCAATCAACTGTTTACTAACTACTTTTTTTTTCCACACCACACACACACACACCCCAGGAAGCAGCCCGTGACAGCTGACTAATTCCCAGGTACCTATTTACTGCTAGGTAACAGGGGCACTTAGGGTGAAAGAAACTTTACCCATTTGTTTCTGCCTCGTGCGGGAATCGAACCCGCGCCACAGAATTACGAATCCTGCGCGCTATCCACCAGGCTACGAGGTCCCATGTGTGGTGTGTGTGTGTGTGTGTGTGTGTGTGTGTGTGTGTGTGTGTGTGTGTGTGTGTGTGTGTGTGTGTGTGTGTGTGTGTGTGTGTGTGTGTGTGTGTAGGTGGGCTGGAAGAGACAGAAGGTGGGGGGGGGGGTACACTGAACACTTTGTTGTTTCCAATTGTATTAGAATTTTGATATAAATGTGCGTGAGTGAGTATGTAGGCACCGATGGCACACTCTGAATGTAAATACACTGCAACCCTTTATTTAATTATATATTTAGCAAATCATATGAAAATGACACTTGTCATATTCAGTGCATTAGCATGTGGGCGACTGCTGTCAGTGCAGACAGACATTGTCTTCACGCTTAAAACACAATTGTTTTAAGCTATGTGTACAACATACTGTATACTATGAAGTGTACAAATTGTGATGCTTTAGTGAAATTAAAAACACCCTAATAATGACACTAGGCGTAGATGGAATATCTAGGTTTATACGCTGCTGATTAGGCGAGACCACTTAAAAGCTGACGATTGATAAGTCGTGAGAAGGGTCTTCGACGTAGAGTCGGAGCCGGCAACAGTCGTCTTTGTACTTTGTTTAGCGTCGTTATGGTCGAAGCTTTGATGGTTCGAGACATGCTGTAAACACCACCTACATCAACCGAACCAAAACAATTTACATAACCAGACGTAATCTATGAACAAATGTAATAAATCTAAACCTGGGATGTAAACAAAACCTGTTTATACTTGGAAAATAATATCTACAAAAGTTAGTATGTTTTCGACTCATTGGTGGAATAGAAAGTCGCATTTATAATGTACTCTTGTACAAATGTGTGTGCAGTAGCAAGCTGGCCCGCACCACTAACATGCTTCCCATCGTAACTATTCAAATACTAGCTTTCTACCATTGCTCCATTTGCCACAACGGGTTTTTATGGGATTATCGCTTAAGCGGATTGTGTCGTTCGGATGATTGATGGACCAAATAGCGGGAAATATTAGTTTGGGTATAGTTTAATTTCCCGCGTGCTAGGCTCCTAATGTGAGGTCAGATATAATATGTGGCTGCGGAAAGTATCAGAAAGTGAACAAATAAAAGCTTACATAGACCGTTTTCTTTCTCTTCCCTTTCTCTCTTTCCCTCTCTTCCTTCCCTTCACTATCTCTCCACTCCCTTCCTCTGAGCACTTCAACACGCAGCAATATCGTTAATCATTATCATATCAGATATTGACGACCGTGACAATATTGCAGCTTTCCTCTGCAACTTGTCACTGTCAAAAGTGTTTCCCTGAATTAAACAGGAGCGCAACACAAATTATAAGATTAAAACCTCACTGTCAAATAGCCAATTACCATCAAGTGTCTTTCCTCTTAGTGGCTGAGTAATAGTGATTACCTCAGATATCATTGGTCTGTTTGCATAAGACTGCCATGGTTTCTCAACTGCAAGCAAGCAGAGTTGGTATAATAGCACCATAACACTACCAACACTGTACCCTTCAGCACCACGACCACCAACACTGTACACGAGCTTCGTATTGTACATGGGTAATTGTACATGGGTGATTGTACATGGGTAATTGTACATGGGTAATTGTACATGGGTGATTGTAAGTGGGTGATGTTGACTTGTGGGTGAGCGTACAGCCTTTCCCCTGGACGTTCTCCATGTGTGGAACCTTTTCGGGAGATGAAATTATTTGAGAAAGTTTGTGTTGATAACGTATAATAAGAATAGTAGCCATGCTGCAGTCATTATAACATGTAAGGCCACAACAAAGCAGTTTGCCCTATGGTCACCATAGCAACACCCTCGTATCTTAGCGATGCACTCTAACCCCCTTTTAGTGCCCCGCGTAATTAAGTCACGCACCACCTCTCCACAAACTGCCTCAAAGCTCTAAATAGAGGCAGAAGAAAAATATTTTTGTTCTCTTGATGGCAATTAGAGGAGCTTCTCCCCCTTCGATATTATTATTTATATATCAATTTTGAGGTAAAGATGGGCTTAGGGTGGCGGCTTGGCCAGACTGGTGGCAGAGGTGCTCTTTACCCATAATATGTTGGAGATCAATGCATTAGAAAATTGGGGAGGAAGAGGGGGGTGGGGGGAGAAAGGGGAAGTGTGAGAGAGTGTGTGTACTCACCTAGTTGTACTCACCTAGTTGTGTTTGCGGGGGTTGAGCTCTGGCTCTTTGGTCCCGCCTCTCAACCGTCAATCAACAGGTGTACAGATTCCTGAGCCTATCGGGCTCTGTCATATCTACACTTGAAACTGTGTATGGAGTGAGCCTCCACCACATCACCCCCTAATGCATTCCATTTGTCAACCACTCTGACACTAAAAAAGTTCTTTCTAATATCTCTGTGGCTCATTTGGGCACTCAGTTTCCACCTGTGTCCCCTTGTGCGTGTTCCCCTTGTGTTAAATAGACTGTCTTTGTCTACCCTATCAATCCCCTTCAGAATCTTGAATGTGGTGATCATGTCCCCCCTAACTCTTCTGTCTTCCAGCGAAGTGAGGTTTAATTCCCGTAGTCTCTCCTCGTAGCTCATACCTCTCAGCTCGGGTACTAGTCTGGTGGCAAACCTTTGAACCTTTTCCAGTTTAGTCTTATCCTTGACTAGATATGGACTCCATGCTGGGGCTGCATACTCCAGGATTGGCCTGACATATGTGGTATACAAAGTTCTGAATGATTCTTTACACAAGTTTCTGAATGCCGTTCGTATGTTGGCCAGCCTGGCATATGCCGCTGATGTTATCCGCTTGATATGTGCTGCAGGAGACAGGTCTGGCGTGATATCAACCCCCAAGTCTTTTTCCTTCTCTGACTCCTGAAGAATTTCCTCTCCCAGATGATACCTTGTATCTGGCCTCCTGCTCCCTACACCTATCTTCATTACATTACATTTGGTTGGGTTAAACTCTAACAACCATTTGTTCGACCATTCCTTCAGCTTGTCTAGGTCTTCTTGAAGCCTCAAACAGTCCTCTTCTGTTTTAATCCTTCTCATAATTTTAGCATCGTCCGCAAACATTGAGAGAAATGAATCGATACCCTCCGGGAGATCATTTACATATATCAGAAACAAGATAGGACCGAGTACAGAGCCCTGTGGGACTCCACTGGTGACTTCACGCCAATCGGAGGTCTCACCCCTCACCGTAACTCTCTGCTTCCTATTGCTTAGATACTCCCTTATCCACTGGAGCACCTTACCAGCTACACCTGCCTGTCTCTCCAGCTTATGTACCAGCCTCTTATGCGGTACTGTGTCAAAGGCTTTCCGACAATCCAAGAAAATGCAGTCCGCCCAGCCCTCTCTTTCTTGCTTAATCTGTGTCACCTGATCGTAGAATTCTATCAAGCCTGTAAGGCAAGATTTACCCTCCCTGAATCCATGTTGGCGATTTGTCACGAAGTCCCTTCTCTCCAGATGTGTTACCAGGTTTTTTCTCACGATCTTCTCCATCACCTTGCATGGTATACAAGTCAAGGACACTGGCCTGTAGTTCAGTGCCTCTTGTCTGTCGCCCTTTTTGTATATTGGGACCACATTCGCCGTCTTCCATATTTCTGGTAGGTCTCCCGTCTCTAGTGATTTACTATACACTATGGAGAGTGGCAAGCAAAGTGCCTCTGCACACTCTTTCAGTACCCATGGTGAGATCCCATCTGGACCAACCGCCTTTCTAACATCCAGATCCAGCAGGTGTCTCTTGACCTCCTCTCTCGTAATTTCGAACTCCTCCAAGCCCGCCTGGTTTACCTCCCTTTCTTCTAGCACAGTGACCTCACCCTGTTCTATTGTGAAGACCTCCTGGAACCTCTTGTTGAGTTCCTCACACACCTCTCTGTCATTCTCTGTATACCTGTCCTCGCCTGTTCTAAGTTTCAATACCTGTTCTTTCACTGTTGTTTTTCTTCTGATGTGACTGTGGAGTAGCTTTGGTTCGGTCTTGGCTTTGTTTGCTATATCATTTTCAAAATTTTTCTCTGCTTCTCTTCTCACCCTGACGTACTCATTCCTGGTTCTCTGGTATCTCTCCCTGCTTTCTGGTGTTCTGTTATTCCGGAAGTTCCTCCACGCCTTTTTGTTCAGTTTCTTCGCTTCCATACATGCCCTATTATACCATGGATTCTTCTGTTGCTTCTCGGATTTTTCCCTTTGGGCCGGGATGAACCTGTTTACTGCCTCCTGACACTTTTGGGTAACATAGTCCATCATACCCTGTACAGACTTGTCTCTGAGGTCTGTGTCCCAAGGTATTTCACTTAGGAAACTTCTCATCTGTTCATAATTCCCCTTTCGGTATGCCAGCCTTTTGATTCCTAGTTCTTTTTGGGGGGAGATAAGTCCTAGCTCTACCAGGTACTCAAAGTTCAATACACTGTGGTCACTCATTCCCAAGGGCGCTTCCATCTTAACTTCCCTTATATCCCATTCATTTAGGGTAAATATCAAATCAAGCATTGCTGGTTCATCTTCTCCTCTCATTCTTGTTGGCTCTTTGGTATGCTGGCTTAGAAAGTTTCTTGTTGCCACGTCCATGGCAGCTTAGCTCTCCATGTTTCTGGTCCTCCATGCGGGTCTCTGTTCTTCCAATCTATCTTCCCATGGTTGAAGTCTCCCATAATTAGTAGTCCAGATCCATTCCTGCTAGCAACAGAAGCTGCTCTTTCTATTATGTTAATGGTGGCCATGTTGTTTCTATCATATTCCTGTCTAGGTCTTCTGTCATTTGGTGGTGGATTATATATGACTGCGACTATAATTTTTTTCCCTCCATTTGTTACAGTACCTGCTATGTAGTCACTGAAACCTTCACAGCCCTGAATATCCATCTCCTCAAAATCCCAGCCTTTTCTTACCAGCAGAGCTACACCACCCCCACCTCTTCCTTCCCTCTCTTTCCGCATAACATAATAGTCCTGTGGAAACACTGCATTTGTTATTGTTTTCGTGATCTTTGTTTCTGTGAGGGCTATTATGTCTGGGTTTTCCTCTAGTACCAGTTCTCCAAGCTCATTTGCTTTATTTGTAATTCCATCTATGTTAGTGTACATCGCTTTGAGGCTCACTTTCTTCTGTCCCTTCTCAAATCGCCTCCTTGGTGAGTGTTCTGCTGGTGGGGGAGGCTGTTCCATGGGTGTGAGGACCTGTGAGATGGGTAACAGGATCTCAGAGGATACTGGAATGAGGGGCGGGGGATCCAGTGAAGGGGGAGGGACAGGGAGGGTATGGGGTGAAAGGGGAGGGAGGACGGGAAGGAAAGGGGGGGAGGGAGGACTCGGGAGGAGGGGAGGGATAGAAGGGTGGGGATTGGGTGTGGGGGGAGGGAGATTTGGCTGAACTTTTGAGTGGGGGCAGGGAGGGTTTGGGGTAGGGGGGTTTTCTATGCAGAGGAGGGAGGCGGGGTTGTCCTCCCTTCTGGTGTTACTGGGTAGCTGGTTGTGGGTTCCCCCCTCGCCTCTGGGGGTGTTGTGTTGGGAGCTGTGACTTCCTGGTTTTCCCCTCTCGCCCTGCGCCTCTTCCTTGCTTCTGCCGCCACGGCTCTCTCCTCCCTTGTCATGTCTCGCTGGAGGAATACATTTTTTAATTTTCCCACGTTTTTCAGGGAGCTCTTCCTTGATAGGATCCTCTCCTTTGTGTTCTCGTTTGCAAACACTATCTTTATCATTCGGTCTCGGTCTTTGTTGTACCGGCCTAGCCTGAAAACCTTCTCAATGCTATGCTCGGCCCCTTCCATGTCTAGTGCCTTTAGTACTTCATTCACTGCTGCTTTGTCCTTGTCATTCCACTCTGTCCTATTGGTTCCTTCCTGTTCCCTAATACCCACAGCAACCACTGATCTTTTCCTTTCCAGCAGTTGGCTAGTAGAGCGTGCCGCCTCCTGTGAGGTGGCTGCTTTCATGGCCACCTCCATCACTGCAGTCATTACTTCAGAGTTATTTTTTTTTAGTATTTCCGCAAATGTTGCTTTTATTGTGGCATTCTCATCCAGAAAACTATTACCACCTTCTCCCTGGGTGGTTTTCTGACTCTCAGCCTCGATACCATTCTCTTTGAGGGTTCTAATCTCCTCCTTTGCTGCTGTCAGCTCTCTTTTCAGGTTGCTTATTTCGTTCTTCATTTCCTGCATCATTTCTTGCATCTCACTCTTGATGTCCTCCAGAAACTGGGCGAACATTTCCTTCATCTCGTCACCTTGGCTCTTTCCTGCTCCCCTGGGACCTCTGGCTGCCATCTTGACCCTGTTGGGATGGGGGAGGGAGAGAGAGAGAGAGGGGGAGAGAGAGAGAGAGAGAGAGAGAGAGAGAGAGAGAGAGAGAGAGAGAGAGAGAGAGAGAGAGAGAGAGAGAGAGAAAGAGAGAGAGAAAGGGAGTGATAAAGGGAGAGATAAATGGGTGGGTGGGGGGGGATCCGACCCTTCCACTGAAGTGAGAAGAAGGTAGAAGGGGAGGGGGGGGAGGAGATGGAGAGAGAGGCGGGAGGGAGAGGAGAGGGAGAGAGTGGATGAGGAAGAGAGCGGGTGAGGGAGAGAGCGGGTAAGGGAGAGAGGGGGGGAGGTGTGTGTGTGTGTGTGTGGGCAGAGAGGGAGGGGGAAGGAAAGAGAGGGAGGGAGAGGGGGAGGGAGGGAGGGAGAGAGGGAGAGAGAGAGGGAGAGAGAGAGAGGGAGAGAGAGAGAGGGAGGGAGAGAGAGAGAGAGAGAGAGAGAGAGAGAGAGAGAGAGAGAGAGAGAGAGAGAGAGAGAGAGAGAGAGAGAGAGAGAGAGAGAGAGCAGGAGAGAGAGAGCAGGAGAGAGATAGTGGGAGTGGGAGAGAGGGAGAGTGGGGAGGGGAAGAGTGTGTGTATGGGCGATGCGGGGGACTGGGGGTGGGGGGGCGGAGATGGCGACTAAGTCAGGTCAGGTCAGGTGGTGGGGTCAAGAGGGGGGGGGGGGGGGATAGTAAGGTCTATCCCAGGTGTTAATGCCTTTTCCCCTGACTGAACAATTGTGTGTGTGTGTGCGCGTGCACGTGTGTGTGTGCGTGCACGTGTGTGTGTGTCTGTTTTAGCGTGTGCACACTTGTGTGCGTGTATACGTACGTGGGCGGGCGTGCTTGTATGTGTCAAGATATCCCTTATGCGTTACCTCTGCCTAAATGAGCCCCTCTGAGATTTTTAAATATATTTGATATCCTGAACGAGAATTTGATAATCTTTTACCTCAATCTGTACACCTGATTAATTGACCAGAGAGGGGTACATACCAGACTGCCTCCCGCTCACACAACCAGATGAGTAAGGGCAGGGCGATGTATGATGACGATGTTTATCCTTCGTTGTCTCCCACTAGGTGATTCACTAAATGCTGGTAGATTGATGAGGTCTTCTTCTCTGTCTACACAAAGCTCTGGAGTCAGTCACTGTATCGTTATGTGACAGTTCACTAATTCACTGTACCACTGATCACAGTCACCACTCACAGCACAATCAGGTAGCTCCACGGCGGGTCGTCCCACCCGGTCAGGTCACACACTTACATGCACCGGTGATGCCCTAGCTCCACTTTTCGTTTCTTCGCCAAATCTTCGCACTATCGCTAGCGATATGACTATGCTATGTTGCACCCTGCTAGCTACACACTGCGAGAGGCCAAATACTATGATCTAGCCTCTATACTCCTTCAATGTCCCGAGAAATTGACGAATTTCCGCGGACCTCACTAATCGCGTGTCTCCTACAGACTCCTACTGATGGAGCTGTTAGCTCTTAGACTCCGTCTTTCTTACCTGTCGGTTGTCAGATTTACAGACTCCCGACCTACTTTTCCTCCTTGAGGTTACCTTGAGATGATTTCGGGGATTAGCTACACCCCGCGCCCCGGTTGTCGACAGTAGTATAAAGTATGACAAGTACCGGCCGTTTTGCTTTTTTCGACGGCCGGTACTGGCACCCCCGGTTTCACGAACTTTTTTTCGACGGCCGGTACTGGCACCCCCGGTTTCACGAACTTTTTTTCGACGGCCGGTACTGGCACCTCCGGTTTCACGAACTTTTTTCGACGGCCGGTACTGGCACCCCCGGTTTCACGAACTTTTTTTCGACGGCCGGTACTGGCACCTCCGGTTTCACGAACTTTTTTCGACAGCCGGTACTGGCACCTCCGGTTTCACGAACTTTTTTCGACGGCCGGTACTGGCACCCCCGGTTTCACAAACTTTTTTTCAATGGCCGGTACTTGTCTCGTGTGTTTTTCGTTACCTCAGCGACCATTGGACAGGCATCGCCAATGGTCAGTGACGTCATCGGGTAGCCAGTCTTCAATTTGTAGGATTAAAAGGCCGGTCCCTGGCATACCCAAATTTCGTTACCCCAGTGGCCCATGCACCGGCATCGCTAATGGTCAATGACGTCAGCAGCTAGCCGCTCAGCGTTCCTGCACAGGCACGATCAAGGGGATTAAAAAGCCGGTCTGTGAGTCGTGTGTTTTGCGATACAACAGTAACCCTGAAACCTAATGTAAAATACCATCATCCCTAGTCTATTTTAAATTTCCTATTTACTTCCAACCATCGGCCATTGCATGTAGCAAAAGGGGGAGCAACACAGAGCAAGAACTATCATGTATCTCAGCGTTCATCCCTGTAACTGAACCAGTATTTACCCAGGTCTTTTTTCCTAAATGTAAAACTTATCCAATTCATTCCTGTTCTGTTTCATGTTGATACGTTTAATAGGTTATTAATATCCCCCCTTTACTATGACCATTCAGTCACACCTCTATCATGTCACCCCTATTTCTTCTTCTTCGTCTTTCTAGAGAATGTAATTTAAGCTTTGACAATCTTCCTTGAAGGATCGTTTATTTCTCTTAGGGCAAAATAAAAATGAAAAAAGCTATCAGTCATATATATGAAAAAACAGAGCCCTGGGCATTGGCACTTTCAATGCAAGTTCAGTAGTAATAGTAATAATAGTTCAGTAGAACTGATTCAGAGGTATAAAACAGCCATAGAATTAGTTAGGAGCAAGGGAGGAATCCCGATCATATGTGGCATTCTTCCAAGAAAGGGAGTGGGAAATGAATGGATATCAAGGGCACTTGGTGTCAATTGCCGGCTGGAAAGATATTGCAAATCAAATGCAATATCTTTCATAGACAACTGGGAACACTTCTATGGAAGAAATGAAATGTATGCTCGTGATGGGGTGCATCTATCGAGAGCTGGGGTTGTTGCTGTTGCGAACTCGTTGGAAGAAGTGGTTAGAGGTGTTTGTTTGGGTTTAAACTGTTAGTAGATAGAGGTATGGGAATTGATTTGGAGG
Source organism: Procambarus clarkii (assembly GCF_040958095.1). NCBI lineage: Eukaryota > Metazoa > Arthropoda > Malacostraca > Decapoda > Cambaridae > Procambarus > Procambarus clarkii. The sequence continues at coordinate 15,831,154 of NC_091216.1, read as the reverse complement.
AAGGAGGTAATAAAAGTATGTGTTTGTGGGAGAAAGGAATTGGCAAAACGATCAGGGAAAGAGAAGGTCCGCAAAATAACAATTCACTTAGGGTATATTACACTAACAGTAGAAGTCTAAGAAATAAAATTAACGAATTAAATGCTCTTGTCTGCACAGAAAAAATAGATATTATTGCACTTACCGAAACGTGGATGAATGTAGAAAATAGAGAACTATTAGCTGAATATCAAATATATGGATTTAAACTATTTCACACAGATAGATATATTAGACGAGGAGGTGGAGTAGCCATATATGTTAGGGACAATTTGAAATGTAGTCTCAAAGAGGGAATCAAAACAGAGCCACACACAGAAACTATTTGGATAGAATTAAACGAAAAAGCTAATAATATTATAATAGGAGTAATATATAGGCCACCAAATTTAGACAGAATGGAAGCAAAGCACCTATGGGATGAAATATCTAGAGCATCTAGATCTAACAGTATTTATGTCATGGGTGACTTTAATTTTAGCGGAATAAACTGGTTGAACAAAACAGGGAATAGTGAAGCAGAAGATTTTCTAGAATTAATTGACGATTGCTTTCTTACGCAACACATTAAGGAACCAACACGGGAAAATAATATTTTAGATTTAGTGTTAACTAACAGGGAAACGCAAATTAATGACATCGAAATAGGGAGTGAGCTAGGGAGCAGTGATCACAAAGAAATCAGATTTAGCATAGAATGGAATAGACCAGTAGGAGAAAATTCTGTTAAAGTGCCAGATTTTCGAAAAGCTGATTTTAATAGCCTAAGAAATTTTTTGGGTCAAATTGATTGGAAAGTCTTGGGTATGGGGTGTGGGCCGGTCTTGGAGCGAGACATGAACCCAGCGATATGTGACTTAAATGGGGATTTCGATGTGGATTCAATATATAACTTATTTAAGAATATTCTAAACAAAGCACAGGAACGTAGTATACCATACAAATTGAATAGATCGAATACTAATGACCCAAAGTGGATAACAAAGAATTTGAAGAACCTTATAGGTAAAAAGAGAGCTTGGTACAAAAGGATTAAAAATGGGGAGGTCACTTTAGAACAGGAATTCGTACAACTGGTTAGAAATGTTAAAAAAGAGATAAGGAAAGCAAAAAGAAACTATGAAGTTCGCATAGCAGGGCAAGCAAAGACAAATCCTAAAGGTTTTTTTCAGTTATATCGTACTAAGACTAGGGAAAGGATAGGTCCATTAAAAACTGAGACAGGTCAAATAACAGATAGTGATGAAGAGATGAGTAGTATTTTTAATAAATATTTTGTATCTGTATTTACTAAAGAGGAACTTAACAATATGCCTTCAGCTGAACAAGTCTATGTGGGTGGGGACGAGGACAGGTTGATGAGTTTAGCAGTTACCAGGGAGGATGTTCTTAAACAAATAGTAAAACTCAAACCAAACAAATCCCCAGGGCCGGATGAAGTGTTTGCCAGGGTGCTTAAAGAATGCAAAGAGGAGCTTTGTGAGCCACTGTCAACCATATTTAATAAATCAATAGAGTCAGGCAGAGTGCCAGAGTTTTGGAAAGTTGCTAATGTGATACCAGTTTTTAAGAAAGGAGATAGATCACTTGCGTCTAACTATCGACCAATTAGCCTAACGTCTATTGTGGGAAAGTTACTCGAATCTATAATAGCAAATAAAATTCGTCTTCATCTTGAAAAACATAAATTAATAATTGAGTCTCAACATGGTTTTATAAATGGCCGTTCATGTTTAACAAATTTGTTATCTTTTTATTCTAGCATTGTTGAGGCAGTTGATAGTGGTAAGGATTGCGATGTTGTATACCTTGACTTTAGCAAAGCTTTTGATACAGTGCCACATGAAAGACTGATTAAAAAGATAGAGTCTCATGGTATTGGGGGTGCTATATTAAGCTGGATTAGGGCATGGCTATACCAAAGGAAACAGAGAGTTAGTATAAATGGAATCAAGTCAGAGTGGGAAAATGTTGTAAGTGGAGTGCCTCAAGGCTCTGTCCTGGGACCTCTGTTGTTTATAATATATATAAATGATTTAGATTCAGGTTTGAGTAGCAACATTTGCAAATTTGCCGATGATACGAAAATCGGTAGGGAAATTAATTCGGAGGAGGACTCACTATCACTTCAAGTTGATCTAGATAGGGTTTTGAAATGGTCAAAGGATTGGCAGATGCAGTTTAATGCTGATAAATGTAAATTTCTGAGGTTAGGTAATGATGATAGAGTTACAAGATACGAGCTAGATGGTGTTGTGATTGCGAAGTCGGATTGCGAAAGGGATCTGGGAGTTATGATTAGTAAGAATTTAAAACAAAAGGATCAATGCATAAATGTTCGTAATAAGGCAAATCGGACACTTGGATTTATTAATCGCAGCGTTAGTAACAAGACACCTGGTGTGGTTCTCAAGCTATATCTTGCTCTAGTTAGGCCCCATTTAGATTTAGGTGACTTAAATGGGGATTTCGATGTGGATTCAATATATAACTTATTTAAGAATATTCTAAACAAAGCACAGGAACGTAGTATACCATACAAATTGAATAGATCGTATACTAATGACCCAAAGTGGATAACAAAGAATTTGAAGAACCTTATAGGTAAAAAGAGAGCTTGGTACAAAAGGATTAAAAATGGGGAGGTCACTTTAGAACAGGAATTCGTACAACTGGTTAGAAATGTTAAAAAAGAGATAAGGAAAGCAAAAAGAAACTATGAAGTTCGCATAGCAGGGCAAGCAAAGACAAATCCTAAAGGGTTTTTTCAGTTATATCGTACTAAGACTAGGGAAAGGATAGGTCCATTAAAAACTGAGACAGGTCAAATAACAGATAGTGATGAAGAGATGAGTAGTATTTTTAATAAATATTTTGTATCTGTATTTACTAAAGAGGAACTTAACAATATGCCTTCAGCCGAACAAGTCTATGTGGGTGGGGACGAGGACAGGTTGACGAGTTTAGCAGTTACCAGGGAGGATGTTCTTAAACAAATAGTAAAACTCAAACCAAACAAATCCCCAGGGCCGGATGAAGTGTTTGCTAGGGTGCTTAAAGAATGCAAAGAGGAGCTTTGTGACCCACTGTCAACCATATTTAATAAATCAATAGAGTCAGGCAGAGTGCCAGAGTTTTGGAAAGTTGCTAATGTGATACCAGTTTTTAAGAAAGGAGATAGATCACTTGCGTCTAACTATCGACCAATTAGCCTAACGTCTATTGTGGGAAAGTTACTCGAATCTATAATAGCAAATAAAATTCGTCTTCATCTTGAAAAACATAAATTAATAATTGAGTCGCAACATGGTTTTATAAATGGCCGTTCATGTTTAACAAATTTGTTATCTTTTTATTCTAGCATTGTTGAGGCAGTTGATAGTGGTAAGGATTGCGATGTTGTATACCTTGACTTTAGCAAAGCTTTTGATACAGTGCCACATGAAAGACTGATTAAAAAAATAGAGTCTCATGGTATTGGGGGTGCTATATTAAGCTGGATTAGGGCATGGCTATACCAAAGGAAACAGAGAGTTAGTATAAATGGAATCAAGTCAGAGTGGGAAAATGTTGTAAGTGGAGTGCCTCAAGGCTCTGTCCTGGGACCTCTGTTGTTTATAATATATATAAATGATTTAGATTCAGGTTTGAGTAGCAACATTTGCAAATTTGCCGATGATACGAAAATCGGTAGGGAAATTAACTCGGAGGAGGACTCACTATCACTTCAAGTTGATCTAGATAGGGTTTTGAAATGGTCAAAGGATTGGCAGATGCAGTTTAATGCTGATAAATGTAAAGTTCTGAGGTTAGGTAATGATGATAGAGTTACAAGATACGAGCTAGATGGTGTTGTGATTGCGAAGTCGGATTGCGAAAGGGATCTGGGAGTTATGATTAGTAAGAATTTAAAACAAAAGGATCAATGCATAAATGTTCGTAATAAGGCAAATCGGACACTTGGATTTATTAATCGCAGCGTTAGTAACAAGACACCTGGTGTGGTTCTCAAGCTATATCTTGCTCTAGTTAGGCCCCATTTAGATTATGCAGTTCAGTTTTGGTCGCCATATTATAGAATGGATATAAATTCACTTGAACGTGTCCAGCGTAGGATGACTAAGTTAATTCCCCAAATTAGAAATCTTTCATATGAAGAAAGATTAACAAAGCTTAAGTTGCATTCACTGGAAAGGCGAAGAGTTAGGGGTGACATGATAGAGGTTTACAAGTGGATGAATGGACATAACCGGGGGGATATTAATAGGGTATTAAAAGTATCAACACAGGACAGAACACGAAACAATGGATATAAATTGGATAAGTTTAGATTTAGGAAAGACTTGGGTAAATACTGGTTCAGTAACAGGGTTGTTGATTTGTGGAACCAATTGCCGCGTAACATTGTGGAGGTGGGGTCCCTCGATTGTTTCAAGCACGGGTTGGACAAGTATATGAGTGGGATTGGGTGGTTATAGAATAGGAGCTGCCTCGTATGGGCCAATAGGCCTTCTGCAGTTACCTTTGTTCTTATGTTCTTATGTTCTTATTATGCAGTTCAGTTTTGGTCGCCATATTATAGAATGGATATAAATTCACTTGAACGTGTCCAGCGTAGGATGACTAAGTTAATTCCCCAAATTAGAAATCTTTCATATGAAGAAAGATTAACAAAGCTTAAGTTGCATTCACTGGAAAGGCGAAGAGTTAGGGGCGACATGATAGAGGTTTACAAGTGGGTGAATGGACATAACAAGGGAGATATTAATAGGGTATTAAAAGTATCAACACAGGACAGAACACGAAACAATGGGTATAAATTGGATAAGTTTAGATTTAGGAAAGACTTGGGTAAATACTGGTTCAGTAACAGGGTTGTTGATTTGTGGAACCAATTGCCGCATAACGTGGTGGAGGTGGGGTCCCTCGATTGTTTCAAGCGCGGGTTGGACAAGTATATGAGTGGGATTGGGTGGTTATAGAATAGGAGCTGCCTCGAATGGGCCAATAGGCCTTCTGCAGTTACCTTTGTTCTTATGTTCTTATGTAATCCATAAGAATATAATAGGAGTAATATTATAATAGGAGTAATATATAGGCCACCAAATTTAGACAGAATGGAAGCAAAGCACCTATGGGATGAAATATCTAGAGCATCTAGATCTTACAGTATTTATGTCATGGGTGACTTTAATTTTAGCGGAATAAACTGGTTGAACAAAACAGGGAATAGTGAAGCAGAAGATTTTCTAGAATTAATTGACGATTGCTTTCTTACGCAACACATTAAGGAACCAACACGGGAAAATAATATTTTAGATTTAGTGTTAACTAACAGGGAAACGCAAATTAATGACATCGAAATAGGGAGTGAGCTAGGGAACAGTGATCACAAAGAAATCAGATTTAGCATAGAATGGATAGGACCAGTAGGAGAAAATTCTGTTAAAGTGCCAGATTTTCGAAAAGCTGATTTTAATAGCCTAAGAAATTTTTTGGGTCAAATTGATTGGAAAGTCTTGGGTATGGGGTGTGGGCCGGTCTTGGAGCGAGACATGAACCCAGCGATAGGTGACTTAAATGGGGATTTCGATGTGGATTCAATATATAACTTATTTAAGAATATTCTAAACAAAGCACAGGAACGTAGTATACCATACAAATTGAATAGATCGAATACTAATGACCCAAAGTGGATAACAAAGAATTTGAAGAACCTTATAGGTAAAAAGAGAGCTTGGTACAAAAGGATTAAAAATGGGGAGGTCACTTTAGAACAGGAATTCGTACAACTGGTTAGAAATGTTAAAAAAGAGATAAGGAAAGCAAAAAGAAACTATGAAGTTCGCATAGCAGGGCAAGCAAAGACAAATCCTAAAGGGTTTTTTCAGTTATATCGTACTAAGACTAGGGAAAGGATAGGTCCATTAAAAACTGATACAGGTCAAATAACAGATAGTGATGAAGAGATGAGTAGTATTTTTAATAAATATTTTGTATCTGTATTTACTAAAGAGGAACTTAACAATATGCCTTCAGCCGAACAAGTCTATGTGGGTGGGGACGAGGACAGGTTGACGAGTTTAGCAGTTACCAGGGAGGATGTTCTTAAACAAATAGTAAAACTCAAACCAAACAAATCCCCAGGGCCGGATAAAGTGTTTGCCAGGGTGCTTAAAGAATGCAAAGAGGAGCTTTGTGACCCACTGTCAACCATATTTAATAAATCAATAGAGTCAGGCAGAGTGCCAGAGTTTTGGAAAGTTGCTAATGTGATACCAGTTTTTAAGAAAGGAGATAGATCACTTGCGTCTAACTATCGACCAATTAGCCTAACGTCTATTGTGGGAAAGTTACTCGAATCTATAATAGCAAATAAAATTCGTCTTCATCTTGAAAAACATAAATTAATAATTGAGTCGCAACATGGTTTTATAAATGGCCGTTCATGTTTAACAAATTTGTTATCTTTTTATTCTAGCATTGTTGAGGCGGTTGATAGTGGTAAGGATTGCGATGTTGTATACCTTGACTTTAGCAAAGCTTTTGATACAGTGCCACATGAAAGACTGATTAAAAAAATAGAGTCTCATGGTATTGGGGGTGCTATATTAAGCTGGATTAGGGCATGGCTATACCAAAGGAAACAGAGAGTTAGTATAAATGGAATCAAGTCAGAGTGGGAAAATGTTGTAAGTGGAGTGCCTCAAGGCTCTGTCCTGGGACCTCTGTTGTTTATAATATATATAAATGATTTAGATTCAGGTTTGAGTAGCAACATTTGCAAATTTGCCGATGATACGAAAATCGGTAGGGAAATTAATTCGGAAGAGGACTCACTATCACTTCAAGTTGATCTAGATAGGGTTTTGAAATGGTCAAAGGATTGGCAGATGCAGTTTAATGCTGATAAATGTAAAGTTCTGAGGTTAGGTAATGATGATAGAGTTACAAGATACGAGCTAGATGGTGTTGTGATTGCGAAGTCGGATTGCGAAAGGGATCTGGGAGTTATGATTAGTAAGAATTTAAAACAAAAGGATCAATGCATAAATGTTCGTAATAAGGCAAATCGGACACTTGGATTTATTAATCGCAGCGTTAGTAACAAGACACCTGGTGTGGTTCACAAGCTATATCTTGCTCTAGTTAGGCCCCATTTAGATTATGCAGTTCAGTTTTGGTCGCCATATTATAGAATGGATATAAATTCACTTGAACGTGTCCAGCGTAGGATGACTAAGTTAATTCCCCAAATTAGAAATCTTTCATATGAAGAAAGATTAACAAAGCTTAAGTTGCATTCACTGGAAAGGCGAAGAGTTAGGGGTGACATGATAGAGGTTTACAAGTGGATGAATGGACATAACCGGGGGGATATTAATAGGGTATTAAAAGTATCAACACAGGACAGAACACGAAACAATGGATATAAATTGGATAAGTTTAGATTTAGGAAAGACTTGGGTAAATACTGGTTCAGTAACAGGGTTGTTGATTTGTGGAACCAATTGCCGCGTAACATAAGAACATAAGAACATAAGAACAAAGGTAACTGCAGAAGGCCTATTGGCCCATTCGAGGCAGCTCCTATTCTATAACCACCCAATCCCACTCATATACTTGTCCAACCCGCGCTTGAAACAATCGAGGGACCCCACCTCCACCACGTTATGCGGCAATTGGTTCCACAAATCAACAACCCTGTTACTGAACCAGTATTTACCCAAGTCTTTCCTAAATCTAAACTTATCCAATTTATACCCATTGTTTCGTGTTCTGTCCTGTGTTGATACTTTTAATACCCTATTAATATCTCCCTTGTTATGTCCATTCACCCACTTGTAAACCTCTATCATGTCGCCCCTAACTCTTCGCCTTTCCAGTGAATGCAACTTAAGCTTTGTTAATCTTTCTTCATATGAAAGATTTCTAATTTGGGGAATTAACTTAGTCATCCTACGCTGGACACGTTCAAGTGAATTTATATCCATTCTATAATATGGCGACCAAAACTGAACTGCATAATCTAAATGGGGCCTAACTAGAGCAAGATATAGCTTGAGAACCACACCAGGTGTCTTGTTACTAACGCTGCGATTAATAAATCCAAGTGTCCGATTTGCCTTATTACGAACATTTATGCATTGATCCTTTTGTTTTAAATTCTTACTAATCATAACTCCCAGATCCCTTTCGCAATCCGACTTCGCAATCACAACACATAAGAACATAAGAACAAAGGTAACTGCAGAAGGCCTATTGGCCCATACGAGGCAGCTCCTATTCTATAACCACCCAATCCCACTCATATACTTGTCCAACCCGTGCTTGAAACAATCGAGGGACCCCACCTCCACAATGTTACGCGGCAATTGGTTCCACAAATCAACAACCCTGTTACTGAACCAGTATTTACCCAAGTCTTTCCTAAATCTAAACTTATCCAATTTATATCCATTGTTTCGTGTTCTGTCCTGTGTTGATACTTTTAATACCCTATTAATATCCCCCCGGTTATGTCCATTCATCCACTTGTAAACCTCTATCATGTCACCCCTAACTCTTCGCCTTTCCAGTGAATGCAACTTAAGCTTTGTTAATCTTTCTTCATATGAAAGATTTCTAATTTGGGGAATTAACTTAGTCATCCTACGCTGGACACGTTCAAGTGAATTTATATCCATTCTATAATATGGCGACCAAAACTGAACTGCATAATCTAAATGGGGCCTAACTAGAGCAAGATATAGCTTGAGAACCACACCAGGTGTCTTGTTACTAACGCTGCGATTAATAAATCCAAGTGTCCGATTTGCCTTATTACGAACATTTATGCATTGATCCTTTTGTTTTAAATTCTTACTAATCATAACTCCCAGATCCCTTTCGCAATCCGACTTCGCAATCACAACACCATCTAGCTCGTATCTTGTAACTCTATCATCATTACCTAACCTCAGAACTTTACATTTATCAGCATTAAACTGCATCTGCCATTCCTTTGACCATTTCAAAACCCTATCTAGATCAACTTGAAGTGATAGTGAGTCCTCCTCCGAATTAATTTCCCTACCGATTTTCGTATCATCGGCAAATTTGCAAATGTTGCTACTCAAACCTGAATCTAAATCATTTATATATATTATAAACAACAGAGGTCCCAGGACAGAGCCTTGAGGCACTCCACTTACAACATTTTCCCACTCTGACTTGATTCCATTTACACTAACTCTCTGTTTCCTTTGGTATAGCCATGCCCTAATCCAGCTTAATATAGCACCCCCAATACCATGAGACTCTATTTTTTTAATCAGCCTTTCATGTGGCACTGTATCAAAAGCTTTGCTAAAGTCAAGGTATACAACATCGCAATCCTTACCACTATCAACTGCCTCAACAATGCTAGAATAAAAAGATAGCAAATTTGTTAAACATGAACGGCCATTTATAAAACCATGTTGCGACTCAATTATTAATTTATGTTTTTCAAGATGAAGACGAATTTTATTTGCTATTATAGATTCGAGTAACTTTCCCACAATAGACGTTAGGCTAATTGGTCGATAGTTAGACGCAAGTGATCTATCTCCTTTCTTAAAAACTGGTATCACATTAGCAACTTTCCAAAACTCTGGCACTCTGCCTGACTCTATTGATTTATTAAATATGGTTGACAGTGGGTCACAAAGCTCCTCTTTGCATTCTTTAAGCACCCTAGCAAACACTTCATCCGGCCCTGGGGATTTGTTTGGTTTGAGTTTTACTATTTGTTTAAGAACATCCTCCCTGGTAACTGCTAAACTCGTCAACCTGTCCTCGTCCCCACCCACATAGACTTGTTCGGCTGAAGGCATATTGTTAAGTTCCTCTTTAGTAAATACAGATACAAAATATTTATTAAAAATACTACTCATCTCTTCATCACTATCTGTTATTTGACCTGTCTCAGTTTTTAATGGACCTATCCTTTCCCTAGTCTTAGTACGATATAACTGAAAAAACCCTTTAGGATTTGTCTTTGCTTGCCCTGCTATGCGAACTTCATAGTTCCTTTTTGCTTTCCTTATCTCTTTTTTAACATTTCTAACCAGTTGTACGAATTCCTGTTCTAAAGTGACCTCCCCATTTTTAATCCTTTTGTACCAAGCTCTCTTTTTACTTATAAGGTTCTTCAAATTCTTTGTTATCCACTTTGGGTCATTAGTATACGATCTATTCAATTTGTATGGTATACTACGTTCCTGTGCTTTGTTTAGAATATTCTTAAATAAGTTATATATTGAATCCACATCGAAATCCCCATTTAAGTCACCTATCGCTGGGTTCATGTCTCGCTCCAAGACCGGCCCACACCCCATACCCAAGCCTTTCCAATCAATTTGACCCAAAAAATTTCTTAGGCTATTAAAATCAGCTTTTCGAAAATCTGGCACTTTAACAGAATTTTCTCCTACTGGTCTATTCCATTCTATGCTAAATCTGATTTCTTTGTGATCACTGCTCCCTAGCTCACTCCCTATTTCGATGTCATTAATTTGCGTTTCCCTGTTAGTTAACACTAAATCTAAAATATTATTTTCCCGTGTTGGTTCCTTAATGTGTTGCGTAAGAAAGCAATCGTCAATTAATTCTAGAAAATCTTCTGCTTCACTATTCCCTGTTTTGTTCAACCAGTTTATTCCGCTAAAATTAAAGTCACCCATGACATAAATACTGTTAGATCTAGATGCTCTAGATATTTCATCCCATAGATGCTTTGCTTCCATTCTGTCTAAATTTGGTGGCCTATATATTACTCCTATTATAATATTATTAGCTTTTTCGTTTAATTCAATCCAAATAGTTTCTGTGTGTGGCTCTGTTTTGATTCCCTCTTTGAGACTACATTTCAAATTGTCCCTAACATATATGGCTACTCCACCTCCTCGTCTAATATATCTATCTGTGTGAAATAGTTTAAATCCATATATTTGATATTCAGCTAATAGTTCTCTATTTTCTACATTCATCCACGTTTCGGTAAGTGCAATAATATCTATTTTTTCTGTGCAGACAAGAGCATTTAATTCGTTAATTTTATTTCTTAGACTTCTACCATCTAGCTCGTATCTTGTAACTCTATCATCATTACCTAACCTCAGAAATTTACATTTATCAGCATTAAACTGCATCTGCCAATCCTTTGACCATTTCAAAACCCTATCTAGATCAACTTGAAGTGATAGTGAGTCCTCCTCCGAATTAATTTCCCTACCGATTTTCGTATCATCGGCAAATTTGCAAATGTTGCTACTCAAACCTGAATCTAAATCATTTATATATATTATAAACAACAGAGGTCCCAGGACAGAGCCTTGAGGCACTCCACTTACAACATTTTCCCACTCTGACTTGATTCCATTTATACTAACTCTCTGTTTCCTTTGGTATAGCCATGCCCTAATCCAGCTTAATATAGCACCCCCAATACCATGAGACTCTATCTTTTTAATCAGTCTTTCATGTGGCACTGTATCAAAAGCTTTGCTAAAGTCAAGGTATACAACATCGCAATCCTTACCACTATCAACTGCCTCAACAATGCTAGAATAAAAAGATAACAAATTTGTTAAACATGAACGGCCATTTATAAAACCATGTTGAGACTCAATTATTAATTTATGTTTTTCAAGATGAAGACGAATTTTATTTGCTATTATAGATTCGAGTAACTTTCCCACAATAGACGTTAGGCTAATTGGTCGATAGTTAGACGCAAGTGATCTATCTCCTTTCTTAAAAACTGGTATCACATTAGCAACTTTCCAAAACTCTGGCACTCTGCCTGACTCTATTGATTTATTAAATATGGTTGACAGTGGCTCACAAAGCTCCTCTTTGCATTCTTTAAGCACCCTAGCAAACACTTCATCCGGCCCTGGGGATTTGTTTGGTTTGAGTTTTACTATTTGTTTAAGAACATCCTCCCTGGTAACTGCTAAACTCGTCAACCTGTCCTCGTCCCCACCCACATAGACTTGTTCGGCTGAAGGCATATTGTTAAGTTCCTCTTTAGTAAATACAGATACAAAATATTTATTAAAAATACTACTCATCTCTTCATCACTATCTGTTATTTGACCTGTCTCAGTTTTTAATGGACCTATCCTTTCCCTAGTCTTAGTACGATATAACTGAAAAAAACCTTTAGGATTTGTCTTTGCTTGCCCTGCTATGCGAACTTCATAGTTCCTTTTTGCTTTCCTTATCTCTTTTTTAACATTTCTAACCAGTTGTACGAATTCCTGTTCTAAAGTGACCTCCCCATTTTTAATCCTTTTGTACCAAGCTCTCTTTTTACCTATAAGGTTCTTCAAATTCTTTGTTATCCACTTTGGGTCATTAGTATACGATCTATTCAATTTGTATGGTATACTACGTTCCTGTGCTTTGTTTAGAATATTCTTAAATAAGTTATATATTGAATCCACATCGAAATCCCCATTTAAGTCACCTATCGCTGGGTTCATGTCTCGCTCCAAGACCGGCCCACACCCCATACCCAAGCCTTTCCAATCAATTTGACCCAAAAAATTTCTTAGGCTATTAAAATCAGCTTTTCGAAAATCTGGCACTTTAACAGAATTTTCTCCTACTGGTCTATTCCATTCTATGCTAAATCTGATTTCTTTGTGATCACTGCTCCCTAGCTCACTCCCTATTTCGATGTCATTAATTTGCGTTTCCCTGTTAGTTAACACTAAATCTAAAATATTATTTTCCCGTGTTGGTTCCTTAATGTGTTGCGTAAGAAAGCAATCGTCAATTAATTCTAGAAAATCTTCTGCTTCACTATTCCCTGTTTTGTTCAACCAGTTTATTCCGCTAAAATTAAAGTCACCCATGACATAAATACTGTTAGATCTAGATGCTCTAGATATTTCATCCCATAGATGCTTTGCTTCCATTCTGTCTAAATTTGGTGGCCTATATATTACTCCTATTATAATATTATTAGCTTTTTCGTTTAATTCAATCCAAATAGTTTCTGTGTGTGGCTCTGTTTTGATTCCCTCTTTGAGACTACATTTCAAATTGTCCCTAACATATATGGCTACTCCACCTCCTCGTCTAATATATCTATCTGTGTTAAATAGTTTAAATCCATATATTTGATATTCAGCTAATAGTTCTCTATTTTCTACATTCATCCACGTTTCGGTAAGTGCAATAATATCTATTTTTTCTGTGCAGACAAGAGCATTTAATTCGTTAATTTTATTTCGTAGACTTCTACTGTTAGTGTAATATACCCTAAGTGAATTGTTATTTTGCGGACCTTCTCTTTCCCTGATCGTTTTGCCAATTCCTTTCTCCCACAAACACATACTTTTATTACCTCCTTCCTCCAAATCAATTCCCATACCTCTATCTACTAACAGTTTAAACCCAAACAAACACCTCTAACCACTTCTTCTAGCGAGTTCGCAACAGCAACAACCCCAGCTCTCGATAGATGCACCCCATCACGAGCATACATTTCATTTCTTCCATAGAAGTGTTCCCAGTTGTCTATGAAAGATATTGCATTTGATTTGCAATATCTTTCCAGCCGGCAATTGACACCAAGTGCCCTCGATATCCATTCATTTCCCACTCCCTTTCCTGGAAGAATGCCACATATGATCGGGATTCCTCCCTTGCTCCTAACTAACTCTATGGCTGTTTTATACCTCTGAATCAGTTCCTCACTCCTGACTCGACCAACATCATTTCCTCCCACGCTAATGCAGCTAATACGAGGCAGCTCCTATATATTTCCACCCAATCTCATTCATGTCCGCCCTATGCTTAAAACAACCAAGGGATCCCACTTAAAGTAATAGTTTACAATAATAGTTTTAATAAATAGCTCTCATTCTAGTTTTATCCACAACAACAATTATGAAACCCTATAGCTAGATATTCTACTATAATCCAGAATTAGTTACCACACATCTGGCAGCACAGCGAATTAGTGGCTGTGTTCATAGGGTAGTCAACTGTCCTCACATCCATCAAATAGCTATCCAAATGTCGCACCTCAATTCATCCATCTAGCAACTCAGCTGGATGCTAGCCACTATATTCATAGGCTAATCATTTCTACACCTCAAAAAAAATCCTACTCTTGCTACGCAAATCAGGTAACTTGTTTCTAAACCAACACTCGCAAATACATGCATACACACCTACACATACTCCACAACTTTAGCCACAACTCCACATACTACACATACTTTAGCCACGTTATTGTGACTCATCGCCTGCATACTCCACAACCTATACATTCATAGAGAATAGCATAGTTTTTGCCACCATTTCCCCCATTAATCAGATGTGATTTATGCCATGCACAGAAAATACAGCATTTACACGCCAAATATGCCATTTATGCACAAAATATATTATTTACACTCAAAATATACCATCATACAAAAATATGACATTTTCATACAAAATGTCAGTTGCACACAAAAATATACCATTTACACAATATTGCATGTACAATCAGAGTATGACATTACACAAAGTATGGTATTTGCACAAATATATCAAAATGCTTATGCATTTAGACAATCAAAAATGCGCTTTCACTAAAATTAGACAATTCCACATACATAATTTTCACAAAATACTCATACATTGTCTCATAAACCAAAATACACTTACACCATTAAGGTCTATTTTTTCAGATTACAGAGCATACACAAAATACACAATTTGCACACAAAAAATACAGTCGCGCCAGTTCCACTTCAACAAATTAAAAACACAACTTGCATAAATGCACTATTAGCACAAAAATTATTATAAAACATGGACAATTATTACACAATTTGTGTAATTATTATACATCTTTGCACAATTAATACAAGAAAACTTGCTATATAATTACTCAACTTGCACAATGACAATCAATACACAAAGGTATAAATAAACAATTCCTCCATGTGCAATTACACAACATGCGCAATTAATACACAACTTTCACAAATATTACACATCTTTCATAATTATTACACAACTTGCACAAATACATATCTACCCCCCTGCAGTTTTCAAAATGTCTGAAATGTCGGAAATTTGACTCCTGAGCGTGATTTTTTATCCGAATTCTGACTCTCTGCACCTATTTTCAGTTTCAAATTACGACTTTTTATACCGAAAATATGCCAATTACTGAAAACGGCGATGGGTCATATTTTGCCCAAACCCCCCTGCAGTTTTCAAAATGTCTGAAATGTCGGAAATTTGACTCCTGAGCGTGATTTTTTTATCCGAATTCTGACTCTCTGCACCTATTTTCAGTTTCAAATTACGAATTTTTTATACCGAAAATATGCCAATTACTGAAAACGGCGATGGGTTATATTTTGCCCAAACTCCCCTGCAGTTTTCAAAATGTCTAAAATGTCGGAAATTTGACACCTGAGCGTGATTTTTTATCCGAATTCTATCTACACCTATTTTCAGTTTCAAATTACGACTTTTTATACCGAAAATATGCCAATTACTGAAAACGTCAATGGGTCATATTTTGCCCAAACCCCCCTGCAGTTTTCAAAATGTCTGAAATGTCGGAAATTTGACTCCTGAGCGTGATTTAAGAGCCGAATTCTGTCTCTCTGCACCTGTTTTCTGTTTCATATTACGACTTTTTATACCGAAAATATGCCAATTACTGAAAACGGCGATGGGTCATATTTTGCCCAAACCCCCCTGCAGTTGTTAAAATGTCCGAAATGTCGGAAATTTGACTCCTGAGCGCGATTTTTGAGCCGAATTCTGAGCTAGCGTGCGATTTTCGCCGTTAGCGGCCAAAAATCGGGCGGTTTTTGTGGCTAACGGCCGAAAACCGCGCTATTTTCGACGCTAGCAGCCAGAAACCATGCGATTTTTGCAGCTGGCAGGCAAAAATCGCGCGAATTTCGCCGCTACCTGCCATAAATCGACCGATTTTCGCCGCTAGCGGCCAAAAAACGGGCTATTTTCGCCGCTAGCGGCCAAAAATGGGGCGATTTTCGCCGCTAGCGGCCAAAAATCGTGCAAATTTCAACGCTAGCGGCGAAATTAGCACGATTTTTGGCCGCTAGCCGCGAAAATCGCCCCATTTTTGGCCGCTAGCGGCGAAAATAGCCCCTTTTTTGGCCGCTAGCGGCGAAAATCGGTCGATTTTAGGCAGGTAGCGGCGAAATTCGCGCGATTTTTGTCCGCCAGCTGCAAAAATCGCATGGTTTCTGGCCGCTAGCGTCGAAAATAGCGCGGTTTTTGGCCGGTAGCGGCGAAAATCGCGATTTTTGCCCGCCAGCTGCGAAAATCGCATGTTTTTGGCCGCTAGCGGCGAAAATCGCGCGGTTTTAAGCCGGTAGCGGCGAAAATCGCGCTATTTTTGCCCGCCAGCTGCAAAAATCGCATTATTTCTGGCCGCTAGCGGCGAAAATCGCGCGATTTTTGGCCGCTAGCGGCGAAATTAGCACGATTTTTGGCCGCTAGCCACGAAATTTGCACGATTTTTGGCCGCTAGCGGCGAAAATAGCCCCTTTATTGGCCGCTAGCGGCGAAAATCGGTCGATTTTTGGCAGGTAGCGGCGAAAATCGCGCGATTTTTGCCTGCCAGCTGCAAAAATCGCATGGTTTCTGGCCGCTAGCGTCGAAAATAGCGCGGTTTTTCGCCTGTAGCGCGAAAATCGCGCTATTTTTGGCCGCTAGCGGCGAAAATAGCCCCTTTTTTGGCCGCTAGCGGCGAAAATAACCCCTTTTTTGGCCGCTAGCGGCGAAAATCGGTCGATTTTTGCCCACCAGCTGCAAAAATGGCATGCGATTTTCGCAGCTGGCGGGCAAAAACTGTGCGATTTTTTGGCCGTTAGCCGCGTTTTTGCCGACCGAAAACCGCGCTATTTTCGACGCTAGCGGCCAGAAACCATGCGATTTTTGCAGCTGGCGGGCAAAAATCGGGCGGTTTTTGCGGCTAACGTCCAAAAACCGCGCTATTTTCGACGCTAGCGGCCAGAAACCATGCGATTTTTGCAGCTGGCGGGCAAAAATCGCGCGAATTTCGCCGCTACCTGCCAAAAATCGACCGATTTTCGCCGCTAGCGGCCAAAAAAGGGGCTAATTTCGCCGCTAGCGGCCAAAAATGGAGCGATTTTCGCGGCTAGCGGCCAAAAATCGTGCAAATTTCGACGCTAGCGGCCAAAAATCGAGCGAATTTCGCCGCTAGCGGCCAAAAATCGCACGATTTTTGCCGCTAGCGGCAAGAAACTATGCGATTTTTGCAGCTGGCGGGCAAAAATAGCGCGATTTTCGCGGCTACCGGCCAAAAACCGCGCGATTTTCGCCGCTAGCGGCCAAAAACATGCGATTTTCGCAGCTGGCGGGCAAAAATCGAGATTTTCGCCGCTACCGGCCAAAAATAGCGCGATTTTCGCCTCTAGCGGCCAAAAACCATGCGATTTTCGCAGCTGGCGTGCAAAAATCGCGATTATCGCCGCTACCGGCCAAAAATAGCGCGATTTTCGCCTCTTGGGGCGAAAAACCGTGCCGTTTTCGCCGCTAGCGGCCAAAAATCGGGCGGTTTTTGCGGCTAACGGCCGAAAACCGCGCTATTTTCGACGCTAGCGGCCAGAACCCATGCGATTTTTGCAGCTGGCGGGCAAAAATCGCGCGAATTTCGCCGCTACCTGCCAAAAATCGACCGATTTTCGCCGCTAGCCGCCAAAAAAAGGGCTATTTTGCCGCTAGCGGCCAAAAATTGGCGATTTTCGCGGCTAGCGGCCAAAAATCGTGCAAATTTCGACGCTAGCGGCCAAAAATCGTGTGAATTTCGCTCCTAGCGGCCAAAATTCGCGCGATTTTCGCCGCTAGCGGCCAAAAACATGCGATTTCCTCAGCTGGCGGGCAAAAATCGCGATTTTCGCCGCTACCGGCCAAAAATAGCGCGATTTTCACCACTAGCGGCCAAAAACCATGCTATTTTCGCCGCTAGCGGCCAAAAATCGGGCGGTTTTTGCGGCTAACGGCCGAAAACCGCGCTATTTTCGACGCTAGCGGCCAGAAACCATGCGATTTTTGCAGCTGGCGGGCAAAAATCGCGCGAACTTCGCCGCTACCTGCCAAAAATCGACCGATTTTCGCCTCTAGTGGCCAAAAAAGGTACTATTTTCGCCACTAGCGGCCAAAAATGGGGCGGATTTCGCTGCTAGCGGCCAAAAATCGTGCGATTTTCGCCGCTAGCGGCCAAAAATCGTGCGATTTTCGCCGCTAGCGGCCAGAAACTTTGTGATTTTTGCAGCTGGCGGGCAAAAATAGCGCGATTTTCGCCGCTACCGGCCAAAAACCGCACCATTTTCGCGGCTAGCGGCCAAAAATCGGGCGATTTTTGCCGCTAACGGCCGAAAACCGCGCTATTTTCGACGCTAGCGGCCAGAAACCATGCGATTTTTGCAGCTGGCGTGCAAAAATCGCGATTATCGCCGCTACCGGCCAAAAATAGCGCGATTTTCGCCTCTTGGGGCGAAAAACCGTGCGGTTTTCGCCGCTAGCGGCCAAAAATCTGGCGATTTTTGCGGCTAACGTCCAAAAACCGCGCTATTTTCGACGCTAGCGGCCAGAAACCATGCGATTTTTGCAGCTGGCGGGCAAAAATCGCGCGAATTTCGCCGCTACCTGCCAAAAATCGACCGATTTTCGCAGCTAGCAGCCAAAAAAAGGGCTATTTTCGCCGCTAGCGGCCAAAAATGGGGCTATTTTCGCGGCTAGCGGGCAAAAATCGTGCAAATTTCGACGCTAGCGGCCAGAAACTATGCGATTTTTGCAGCTGGCGGGCAAAAATAGCGCGATTTTCGCCGCTACCGGCCAAAAACCGCGCGATTTTCGCCACTAGCGGCCAAAAACATGCGATTTTCGCAGCTGGGGGGCAAAAATCGCGATTTTCGCCGCTACCGGCCAAAAATAGCGCGATTTTCGCCGCTTGCGGCCAAAAACCGTGCGGTTTTCGACGCTAGCGGCCAGAACCCATGCGATTTTTGCAGCTGGCGGGCAAAAATCGCGCGAATTTCGCCGCTACCTGCCAAAAATCGACCGATTTTCGCCGCTAGCGGCCAAAAAACGGCAAATTTTCGCCGCTAGCGGCCAAAAAAGAGGCTATTTTCGCCGCTAGCGGCCAAAAATGGGGCGATTTTCGCCGCTAGCGGCCAGAAACCGCATCATTATCGCCGCTAGCGGCAAAAAATCGCGATTTTCGCCGCTACCGGCCAAAAATTGCGCGATTTTCGCCGCTACCGGCCAAAAATAGCGCGATTTTCGCCACTAGCGGGCAAAAATCGGCAGGTTTTTGCGGCTAACGGCCGAAAACCGCGGTATTTTCGACGCTAGCGGCCAGAAACCATGCGATTTTTGCAGCTGGCGGGCAAAAATCGCGCGAATTTCGCCGCTACCTGCCAAAAATCCAAAAATCGACCGATTTTCGCCGCTAGCGGCCAAAAAAGGGGCTATTTTCGCCGCTAGCGGCCAAAAATGGGGCAATTTTCGCCGTTAGCGGCCAAAAATCGTGCAAATTTCGACGCTAGCGGCCAAAAATCGTGCGAATTTTGCCGCTAGCGGCCAAAAATCGCGCGATTTTCGCTGCTAGCGGCCAGAAACTATGCGATTTTTGCAGCTGGCAGGCAAAAATAGTGCGATTTTCGACGCTACCGGCCAAAAACCGCGCGATTTTCGCCGCTAGCGGCCAAAAATCGCGCGATTTTCGCCTCTAGCGGCCAGAAATCATGCGATTTTCGCAGCTGGCGGGCAAAAATCGCGATTTTCGCCGCTACCGGCCAAAAATAGCGCGATTTTCGCCTCTAGCGGCCAAAAACCATGCGATTTTCGCAGCTGGCGTGCAAAAATCGCGATTTTCGCCGCTACCGGCCAAAAATAGCGCGATTTTCGCCTCTTGCGGCGAAAAACCGTGCGGTTTTCGCCGCTAGCGGCCAAAAATCGGGCGATTTTTGCCGCTAACGGCCGAAAACCGCGCTATTTTCGACGCTAGCGGCCAGAAACCATGCGATTTTTGCAGCTGGCGGGCAAAAATAGCGCGATTTTCGCCGCTACCGGCCAAAAACCGCGCGATTTTCGGCGCTAGCGGCCAAAAACATGCGATTTTCGCAGCTGGCGGGCAAAAATCGCGATTTTCGCCGCTACCGGCCAAAAATAGCGCAATTTTCGCCGCTTGCGGCCAAAAACCGTGCAGTTTTCGACGCTAGCGGCCAGAAATCATGCGATTTTTGCAGCTGGCGGGCAAAAATCGCGTGAATTTCGCCGCTACCTGCCAAAAATCGACCGATTTTCGCAGCAAGCGGCCAAAAAAGGGGCTATTTTCGCCGCTAGCGGCCAAAAATCGTGCGAATTTCGCCGCTAGCGGCCAAAAATCGCGCGTTTTTCGCCCCTAGCGGCAAGAAACTATGCGATTTTTGCAGCTGGCGGGCAAAAATCGCATGAATTTCGCCGATACCTGCCAAAAATCGACCGATTTTTGCCGCTAGCGGCCAAAAAATGGCCTATTTTCGCCGCTAGCGGCCAAAAAAGGGGCTATTTTCGCCGCTAGCGGCCAAAAACATGCGATTTTCGCAGCTGGCGGGCAAAAATCGCGATTTTCGCCGCTACCGGCCAAAAATAGCGCGATTTTCACAGCTAGCGGCCAAAAATAGCGCGATTTTCGCCGCTAGCGGCCAAAAACCGTGCGATTTTCGCCGCTAGCGGCCAAAAATAGGGCGGTTTTTGCGGCTAACGGCCGAAAACCGCGGAATTTTCGACGCTAGCGGCCAGAAACCATGCGATTTTTGCAGCTGGCGGGCAAAAATCGCGCGAATTTCGCCGCTACCTGCCAAAAATCGACCGATTTTCGCCGCTATCGGCCAAAAAAGGGGCTATTTTCGCCGCTAGCGGCCAAAAATGGGGCAATTTTCGCCGTTAGCGGCCAAAAATCGTGCAAATTTCGACGCTAGCGGCCAAAAATCGTGCGAATTTCGCCGCAAGCGCCCAAAAAACGCGCGATTTTCGCTGCTAGCGGCCAGAAACTATGCGATTTTTGCAGCTGGCGGGCAAAAATAGCGCGATTTTCGCCGCTAGCGGCCAAAAACATGCGATTTTCGCAGCTAGCGGGCACAAATCGCGATTTTCGCCGCTACCGGCCAAAAATAGCGCGATTTTCGCCGCTAGCGGCCAAAAACCGTGCGATTTTCGCTGCTAGCGGCCAAAAATCGGGCGGTTTTGGCGGCTAACGGCCAAAAACCGCGCTATTTTCGACGCTAGCGGCTAGAAACCATGCGATTTTTGCAGTTGGCGGGCAAAAATCGCGCGAATTTCGCCGCTACCTGCCAAAAATCGACCGATTTTCGCCGCTAGCGGCCAAAAGAGGGGCTATTTTCGCCGCTAGCGGCCAAAAACGGAGCGATTTTCGCGGCTAGCGGCGAAAAATCGTGCAAATTTCGACGCTAGCGGCCAAAAATCGAGCGAATTTCGCCGCTAGCGGCCAAAAATCGGGCGATTTTTGCCGCTAACGGCCGAAAACCGCGCTATTTTCGACGCTAGCGGCCAGAAACCATGCGATTTTTGCAGCTGGCGGGCAAAAATAGCGCGATTTTCGCCGCTACCGGCGAAAAACCGCGCGATTTTCGCCGCTAGCGGCCAAAAACCATGCGATTTTCGCAGCTGGCGTGCAAAAATCGCGATTTTCGCCGCTACCGGCCAAAAATAGCGCGATTTTCGCCGCTACCGGCCAAAAATAGCGCGATTTTCGCCGCTTGCGGCCAAAAACCGTGCAGTTTTCGACGCTAGCGGCCAGAAACCATGCGATTTTTGCAGCTGGCGGGCAAAAATCGCGCGAATTTCGCCGCTACCTGCCAAAAATCGACCGATTTTCGCCGCTAGCGGCCAAAAAAGGGGCTATTTTCGCCGCTAGCGGCAAAAAATGGGGCGATTTTCGCCGCTAGCGGCAAAAAATGGGGCGATTTTCGCCGCTAGCGGCAAAAAATCGTGCAAATTTCTACGCTAGCGGCCAAAAATCGTGCGAATTTCGCCGCTAGCTGCCAAAAATCGCGCGATTTTCGCCCCTAGCGGCCAGAAACTATGCGATTTTTGCAGCTGGCGGGCAAAAATCGCGTGAATTTCGCCGCTACCTGCCAAAAATCGACCGATTTTCGCCGCTAGCGGCCAAAAAAGGGCCTATTTTCGCCGCTAGCGGCCAAAAAAGGGGCTATTTTCGCCGCAAGCGGCCAAAAATGGGGCGATTTTCGCCGCTAGCGGCCAATAATCGTGCGATTTTCGCCGCCAGCGGGCAAAAACTTTGCGATTTTTGCAGCTGGCAGGCAAAAATAGCGCGATTTTCGCCGCTACCGGCCAAAAATTGCGCGATTTTCTCCGCTACCGGCCAAAAATAGCGCGATTTTCGCCGCTAGGGGCCAAAAACCGTGCCATTTTCGCCGCTAGCGGTCAAAAATCGGGCGGTTTTTGCGGCTAACGGCCGAAAACTACGCTATTTTCGACGCTAGCGGCCAGAACCCATGCGATTTTTGCAGCTAGCGGGCAAAAATCGCGCGAATTTCGCCGCTACCTGCCAAAAATCGACCGATTTTCGCCACTAGCCGCCAAAAAAAGGGCTATTTTGCCGCTAGCGGCCAAAAATTGGCGATTTTCGCGGCTAGCGGCAAAAAATCGTGCAAATTTCGACGCTAGCGGCCAAAAATCGTGCGAATTTCGCTCCTAGCGGCCAAAATTCGCGCGATTTTCGCCGCTAGCGGCCAAAAACATGCGATTTCCGCAGCTGGCGGGCAAAAATCGCGATTTTCGCCGCTACCGGCCAAAAATAGCGCGATTTTCACCACTAGCGGCCAAAAACCATGCTATTTTCGCCGCTAGCGGCCAAAAATCGGGCGGTTTTTGCGGCTAACGGCCGAAAACCGCGCTATTTTCGACGCTAGCGGCCAGAAACCATGCGATTTTTGCAGCTGGCGGGCAAAAATCGCGCGAACTTCGCCGCTACCTGCCAAAAATCGACCGATTTTCGCCTCTAGTGGCCAAAAAAGGTACTATTTTCGCCACTAGCGGCCAAAAATGGGGCGGATTTCGCCGCTAGCGGCCAAAAATCGTGCGATTTTCGCCGCTAGCGGCCAGAAACTTTGCGATTTTTGCAGCTGGCGGGCAAAAATAGCGCGATTTTCGCCGCTACCGGCCAAAAACCGCACCATTTTCGCCGCTAGCGGCCAAAAACATGCGATTTTCGCAGCTGGCGGGCAAAAATCGCGATTTTCACCGCTACCGGCCAAAAATTGCGCGATTTTCTCCGCTACCGGCAAAAAATAGCGCGATTTTCGCCGCTAGCGGCCAAAAACCGTGCGTTTTTCGCCGCTAGCGGCCAAAAATCGGGCGGTTTTTGCGGCTAACGGCCGAAAACCACGCTATTTTCGACGCTAGCGGCCAGAAACCATGCTATTTTTGCAGCTGGCGGGCAAAAATCGCACGAATTTCGCCGCTACCTGCCAAAAATCGACCGATTTTGGCCGCTAGCGGCCAAAAAAGGGGCTATTTTCGCCGCTAGCGGCCAAAAATCGTGCAAATTTCGACGCTAGCGGCCAAAAATCGTGCGAATTTCGCTCCTAGTGGCCAAAATTCGCGCGATTTTCGCCGCTACCGGCCAAAAATAGCGCGACTTTCACCACTAGCGGCCAAAAACAATGCTATTTTCGCCGCTAGCGGCCAAAAATCGGGCGGTTTTTGCGGCTAACGGCCGAAAACCGCGCTATTTTCGATGCTAGCGGCCAGAAACCATGCGATTTTTGCAGCTGGCGGGCAAAAATCGCGCGAACTTCGCCGCTACCTGCCAAAAATCGACCGATTTTCGCCTCTAGTGGCCAAAAAAGGTACTATTTTCGCCACTAGCGGCCAAAAATGGGGCGGATTTCGCCGCTAGCGGCCAAAAATCGTGCGATTTTCGCCGCTAGCGGTCAGAAACTTTGCGATTTTTGCAGCTGGCGGGCAAAAATAGCGCGATTTTCGCCGCTACCGGCCAAAAACTGCACCATTTTCGCCGCTAGCGGCCAAAAACATGCGATTTTCGCAGCTGGCGGGCAAAAATCGCGATTTTCGCCGCTACCGGCCAAAAATTGCGCGATTTTCGCCGCTACCGGCCAAAAATAGCGCGATTTTCGCCGCTAGCGGCCAAAAACCGTGCGTTTTTCGCCGCTAGCGGCCAAAAATCGTGCGGTTTTTGCGGCTAACGGCCGAAAACCACGCTATTTTCGACACTAGCGGCCAGAAACCATGCTATTTTTGCAGCTGGCGGGCAAAAATCGCGCGAATTTCGCCGCTACCTGCCAAAAATCGATCGATTTTGGCCGCTAGCGGCCAAAAAAGGGGCTATTTTCGCCGCTAGCGGCCAAAAATGGTGCGGATTTCTCCGCTAGCGGCCAAAAATCGTGCGATTTTCGCCGCTAGCGGCCAGAAACTTTGCGATTTTTGCTGCTGGCAGGCAAAAATAGCGCGATTTTCGCCGCTACCGGCCAAAAACCGCACCATTTTCGCCGCTAGCGGCCAAAAACATGCGATTTTCGCAGCTGACGGCAAAAATCGCGATTTTCGCCGCTACCGGCCAAAAATTGCGCGATTTTCGCCGCTACCGGCCAAAAATAGCGCGATTTTCGCCGCTTGCGGCCAAAAACCGTGCCATTTTCGCCGCTAGCGGCCAAAAATCGGGCGGTTTTTGCGGCTAACGGCCGAAAACCACGCTATTTTCGACGCTAGCGGCCAGAACCCATGCGATTTTTGCAGCTGGCGGGCAAAAATCGCGCGAATTTCGCCGCTACCTGCCAAAAACGACCGATTTTCGCCGCTAGCCGCCAAAAAAAGGGCTATTTTGCCGCTAGCGGCCAAAAATTGGCGATTTTCGCGGCTAGCGGCCAAAAATCGTGCAAATTTCGACGCTAGCGGCCAAAAATCGTGCGAATTTCGCTCCTAGCGGCCAAAATTCGCGCGATTTTCGCCGCTAGCGGCCAAAAACATGCGATTTCCTCAGCTGGCGGGGAAAAATCGCGATTTTCGCCGCTACCGGCCAAAAATAGCGCGATTTTCACCACTAGCGGCCAAAAACCATGCTATTTTCGCCGCTAGCGGCCAAAAATCGGGCGGTTTTTGCGGCTAACGGCCGAAAACCGCGCTATTTTCTACGCTAGCGGCCAGAAACCATGCGATTTTTGCAGCTGGGGGGCAAAAATCGCGCGAACTTCGCCGCTACCTGCCAAAAATCGACCGATTTTCGCCTCTAGTGGCCAAAAAAGGTACTATTTTCGCCACTAGCGGCCAAAAATGGGGCGGATTTCGCTGCTAGCGGCCAAAAATCGTGCGATTTTCGCCGCTAGCGGCCAGAAACTTTGTGATTTTTGCAGCTGGCGGGCAAAAATAGCGCGATTTTCGCCGCTACCGGCCAAAAACCGCACCATTTTCGCCGCTAGCGGCCAAAAACATGCGATTTTCGCAGCTGGCGGGCAAAAATCGCGATTTTCGCCGCTACCGGCCAAAAATTGCGCGATTTTCGCCGCTACCGGCCAAAAATTGCGCGATTTTCGCCGCTACCGGCCAAAAATTCGCCGCTAGCGGCCAAAAACATGCGATTTTCGCAGCTGGCGGGCAAAAATCGCGATTTTCGCCGCTACCGGCCAAAAATTGCGCGATTTTCGCCGCTACCGGCCAAAAATAGCGCGATTTTCGCCTCTTGCGGCGAAAAACCGGGCGGTTTTCGCCGCTAGCGGCCAAAAATCGGGCGATATTTGCCGCTAACGGCCGAAAACCGCGCTATTTTCGACGCTAGCGGCCAGAAACCATGCGATTTTTGCAGCTGGCGGGCAAAAATCGCGATTTTCGCCGCTACCGGCCAAAAATAGCGCGATTTTCGCCTCTAGCGGCCAAAAACCATGCGATTTTCGCAGCTGGCGTGCAAAAATCGGGATTTTCGCCGCTACCGGCCAAAAATAGCGCGATTTTCGCCGCTTGCGGCCAAAAACCGTGCAGTTTTCGACGCTAGCGGCCAGAAATCATGCGATTTTTGCAGCTGGCGGGCAAAAATCGCGCGAATTTCGCCGCTACCTGCCAAAAATCGACCGATTTTCGCCGCTAGCGGCCAAAAAACGGGCAATTTTCGCCGCTAGCGGCCAAAAATGGGGCAATTTTCGCCGCTTGCGGCCAAAAATCGTGCAAATTTCGACGCTAGCGGCCAAAAATCGCGCGTTTTTCGCCCCTAGCGGTCAGAAACTATGCGATTTTTGCAGCTGGCGGGCAAAAATCGCGTGAATTTCGCCGCTACCTGCCAAAAATCGACCGATTTTTGCCACTAGCGGCCAAAAAAGGGCCTATTTTCGCCGCTAGCGGCCCAAAAAGGGGCTATTTTCGCCGCTAGCGGCCAAAAACATGCGATTTTCGCAGCTGGCAGGCAAAAATCGCGATTTTCGACGCTACCGGCCAAAAATAGCGCGATTTTCACCGCTAGCGGCCAAAAATAGCGCGATTTTCACCGCTAGCGGCCAAAAATAGCGCGATTTTCGCCGCTAGCGGCCAAAAACCGTGCGATTTTCGCCGCTAGCGCCCAAAAATCGGGCGGTTTTTGCGGCTAACAGCCGAAAACCTCGGTATTTTCGACGCTAGCGGCCAGAAACCATGCGATTTTTGCAGCTGGCGGGCAAAAATCGCGCGAATTTCGCGGCTACCTGCCAAAAATCGACCGATTTTCGCCGCTAGCGGCCAAAAAAGGGGCTATTTTCGCCGGTAGCGGCCAAAAATGGGGTAATTTTCGCCGTTAGCGGCCAAAAATCGTGCAAATTTCGACGCTAGCGGCCAGAAATCGTGCGAATTTCGCCGCTAGCGCCCGAAAATCGCGCGATTTTCGCTGCTAGCGGCCAGAAACAATGCCATTTTTGCAGCTGGCGGGCAAAAATAGCACGATTTTCGCCGCTAGCGGCCAAAAACATGCGATTTTCGCAGCTGGCGGGCACAAATCGCGTTTTTCGCCGCTACCGGCCAAAAATAGCGCGATTTTCGCCGCTAGCGGCCAAAAACCGTGCGATTTTCGCCGCTAGCGGCCAGAAACTTTGCGATTTTTGCAGCTGGGGGGCAAAAATAGCGCGATTTTCGCGGCTACCGGCCAAAAACCGCGCGATTTTCGCCGCTAGCGGCCAAAAACATGCGATTTTCGCAGCTGGCGGGCAAAAATCGCGATTTTCGCCGCTACCGGCCAAAAATAGCCCCTTTTTTGGCCGCTTGCGGCCAAAAATTGGCGATTTTCGCGGCTAGTGGCCAAAAATCGTGCAAATTTCGACGCTAGCGGCCAAAAATCGTGCGAATTTCGCTCCTAGCGGCCAAAATTCGCGCGATTTTCGCCGCTAGCGGCCAAAAACATGCGATTTCCTCAGCTGGCGGGGAAAAATCGCGATTTTCGCCGCTACCGGCCAAAAATAGCGCGATTTTCACCACTAGCGGCCAAAAACCATGCTATTTTCGCCGCTAGCGGCCAAAAATCGGGCGGTTTTTGCGGCTAACGGCCGAAAACCGCGCTATTTTCGACGCTAGCGGCCAGAAACCATGCGATTTTTGCAGCTGGGGGGCAAAAATCGCGCGAACTTCGCCGCTACCTGCCAAAAATCGACCGATTTTCGCCTCTAGTGGCCAAAAAAGGTACTATTTTAGCCACTAGCGGCCAAAAATGGGGCGGATTTCGCTGCTAGCGGCCAAAAATCGTGCGATTTTCGCCGCTAGCGGCCAGAAACTTTATGATTTTTGCAGCTGGCGGGCAAAAATAGCGCGATTTTCGCCGCTACCGGCCAAAAACCGCACCATTTTCGCCGCTAGCGGCCAAAAACATGCGATTTTCGCAGCTGGCGGGCAAAAATCGCGATTTTCGCCGCTACCGGCCAAAAATTGCGCGATTTTCGCCGCTACCGGCCAAAAATTGCGCGATTTTCGCCGCTACCGGCCAAAAATTGCGCGATTTTCGCCGCTACCGGCCAAAAATTCGCCGCTAGCGGCCAAAAACATGCGATTTTCGCAGCTGGCGGGCAAAAATCGCGATTTTCGCCGCTACCGGCCAAAAATTGCGCGATTTTCTCCGCTACCGGCAAAAAATAGCGCGATTTTCGCCGTTAGCGGCCATAAACCGTGCGTTTTTCGCCGCTAGCGGCCAAAAATCGGGCGGTTTTTGCGGCTAACGGCCGAAAACCACGCTATTTTCGACGCTAGCGGCCAGAAACCATGCTATTTTTGCAGCTGGCGGGCAAAAATCGCACGAATTTCGCCGCTACCTGCCAAAAATCGACCGATTTTGGCCGCTAGCGGCCAAAAAAGGGGCTATTTTCGCCGCTAGCGGCCAAAAATCGTGCAAATTTCGACGCTAGCGGCCAAAAATCGTGCGAATTTCGCTCCTAGTGGCCAAAATTCGCGCGATTTTCGCCGCTAGCGGCCAAAAACATGCGATTCCCGCAGCTGGCGGGCAAAAATCGCGATTTTCGCCGCTACCGGCCAAAAATAGCACGACTTTCACCACTAGCGGCCAAAAACCATGCTATTTTCGCCGCTAGCGGCCAAAAATCGGGCGGTTTTTGCGGCTAACGGCCGAAAACCGCGCTATTTTCGATGCTAGCGGCCAGAAACCATGCGATTTTTGCAGCTGGCGGGCAAAAATCGCGCGAACTTCGCCGCTACCTGCCAAAAATCGACCGATTTTCGCCTCTAGTGGCCAAAAAAGGTACTATTTTCGCCACTAGCGGCCAAAAATGGGGCGGATTTCGCCGCTAGCGGCCAAAAATCGTGCGATTTTCGCCTCTAGCGATCAGAAACTTTGCGATTTTTGCAGCTGGCGGGCAAAAATAGCGCGATTTTCGCCGCTACCGGCCAAAAACTGCACCATTTTCGCCGCTAGCGGCCAAAAACATGCGATTTTCGCAGCT
Organism: Procambarus clarkii; assembly: GCF_040958095.1. Lineage (NCBI taxonomy): Eukaryota > Metazoa > Arthropoda > Malacostraca > Decapoda > Cambaridae > Procambarus > Procambarus clarkii. The sequence continues at coordinate 15,802,127 of NC_091216.1, read as the reverse complement.
GGCGGGCAAAAATCGCGATTTTCGCCGCTACCGGCCAAAAATTGCGCGATTTTCGCCGCTACCGGCCAAAAATAGCGCGATTTTCGCCTCTTGCGGCGAAAAACCGGGCGGTTTTCGCCGCTAGCGGCCAAAAATCGGGCGATTTTTGCCGCTAACGGCCGAAAACCGCGCTATTTTCGACGCTAGCGGCCAGAAACCATGCGATTTTTGCAGCTGGCGGGCAAAAATAGCGCGATTTTCGCCGCTACCGGCCAAAAACCGCGCGATTTTCGCCGCTAGCGGCCAAAAACCATGCGATTTTCGCAGCTGGCGTGCAAAAATCGCGATTTTCGCCGCTACCGGCCAAAAATAGCGCGATTTTCGCCGCTTGCGGCCAAAAACCGTGCAGTTTTCGACGCTAGCGGCCAGAAATCATGCGATTTTTGCAGCTGGCGGGCAAAAATCGCGCGAATTTCGCCGCTACCTGCCAAAAATCGACCGATTTTCGCCGCTAGCGGCCAAAAAACGGGCAATTTTCGCCGCTAGCGGCCAAAAATGGGGCAATTTTCGCCGCTTGCGGCCAAAAATCGTGCAAATTTCGACGCTAGCGGCCAAAAATCGCGCGTTTTTCGCCCCTAGCGGTCAGAAACTATGCGATTTTTGCAGCTGGCGGGCAAAAATCGCGTGAATTTCGCCGCTACCTGCCAAAAATCGACCGATTTTTGCCACTAGCGGCCAAAAAAGGGCCTATTTTCGCCGCTAGCGGCCAAAAAAGGGGCTATTTTCGCCGCTAGCGGCCAAAAACATGCGATTTTCGCAGCTGGCAGGCAAAAATCGCGATTTTCGACGCTACCGGCCAAAAATAGCGCGATTTTCACCGCTAGCGGCCAAAAATAGCGCGATTTTCACCGATAGCGGCCAAAAATAGCGCGATTTTCGCCGCTAGCGGCCAAAAACCGTGCGATTTTCGCCGCTAGCGCCCAAAAATCGGGCGGTTTTTGCGGCTAACAGCCGAAAACCTCGGTATTTTCGACGCTAGCGGCCAGAAACCATGCGATTTTTGCAGCTGGCGGGCAAAAATCGCGCGAATTTCGCGGCTACCTGCCAAAAATCGACCGATTTTCGCCGCTAGCGGCCAAAAAAGGGGCTATTTTCGCCGGTAGCGGCCAAAAATGGGGTAATTTTCGCCGTTAGCGGCCAAAAATCGTGCAAATTTCGACGCTAGCGGCCAGAAATCGTGCGAATTTCGCCGCTAGCGCCCGAAAATCGCGCGATTTTCGCTGCTAGCGGCCAGAAACTATGCCATTTTTGCAGCTGGCGGGCAAAAATAGCACGATTTTCGCCGCTAGCGGCCAAAAACATGCGATTTTCGCAGCTGGCGGGCACAAATCGCGTTTTTTCGCCGCTACCGGCCAAAAATAGCGCGATTTTCGCCGCTAGCGGCCAAAAACCGTGCGATTTTCGCCGCTAGCGGCCAGAAACTTTGCGATTTTTGCAGCTGGGGGGCAAAAATAGCGCGATTTTCGCGGCTACCGGCCAAAAACCGCGCGATTTTCGCCGCTAGCGGCCAAAAACATGCGATTTTCGCAGCTGGCGGGCAAAAATCGCGATTTTCGCCGCTACCGGCCAAAAATAGCGCGATTTTCGCCTCTAGCGGCCAAAAACCATGCGATTTTCGCAGCTGGCGTGCAAAAATCGCGATTTTCGCCGCTACCGGCCAAAAATAGCGCGATTTTCGCCTCTTGCGGCGAAAAACCGTGCGGTTTTCGCCGCTAGCGGCCAAAAATCGGGCGATTTTTGCCGCTAACGGCCGAAAACCGCGCTATTTTCGACGCTAGCGGCCAGAAACCATGCGATTTTTGCAGCTGGCGGGCAAAAATAGCACGATTTTCGCCGCTACCGGCCAAAAACCGCGCGATTTTCGCCGCTAGCGGCCAAAAACATGCGATTTTCGCAGCTGGCGGGCAAAAATCGCGATTTTTGCCGCTACCGGCCAAAAATAGCGCGATTTTCGCCGCTTGCGGCCAAAAACCGTGCAGTTTTCGACGCTAGCGGCCAGAAATCATGCGATTTTTGCAGCTGGCGGGCAAAAATCGCGTGAATTTCGCCGCTACCTGCCAAAAATCGACCGATTTTCGCCGCTAGCGGCCAAAAAAGGGGCTATTTTCGCAGCTAGCGGCCAAAAATCGTGCGAATTTCGCCGCTAGCGGCCAAAAATCGCGCGTTTTTCGCCCCTAGCGGCAAGAAACTATGCGATTTTTGCAGCTGGCGGGCAAAAATCGCGATTTTCGCCGCTACCGGCCAAAAATAGCGCGATTTTCACAGCTAGCGGCCAAAAATAGCGCGATTTTCGCCGCTAGCGGCCAAAAACCGTGCGATTTTCGCCGCTAGCGGCCAAAAATAGGGCGGTTTTTGCGGCTAACGGCCGAAAACCGCGGAATTTTCGACGCTAGCGGCCAGAAACCATGCGATTTTTGCAGCTGGCGGGCAAAAATCGCGCGAATTTCGCCGCTACCTGCCAAAAATCGACCGATTTTCGCCGCTAGCGGCCAAAAAACGGGCAATTTACGCCGCTAGCGGCCAAAAATGGGGCAATTTTCGCCGCTTGCGGCCAAAAATCGTGCAAATTTCGACGCTAGCGGCCAAAAATCGCGCGTTTTTCGCCCCTAGCGGTCAGAAACTATGCGATTTTTGCAGCTGGCGGGCAAAAATCGCGTGAATTTCGCCGCTACCTGCCAAAAATCGACCGATTTTTGCCACTAGCGGCCAAAAAAGGGCCTATTTTCGCCGCTAGCGGCCAAAAAAGGGGCTATTTTCGCCGCTAGCGGCCAAAAACATGCGATTTTCGCAGCTGGCAGGCAAAAATCGCGATTTTGGACGCTACCGGCCAAAAATAGCGCGATTTTCACCGCTAGCGGCCAAAAATAGCGCGATTTTCACCGCTAGCGGCCAAAAATAGCGCGATTTTCGCCGCTAGCGGCCAAAAACCGTGCGATTTTCGCCGCTAGCGCCCAAAAATCGGGCGGTTTTTGCGGCTAACAGCCGAAAACCTCGGTATTTTCGACGCTAGCGGCCAGAAACCATGCGATTTTTGCAGCTGGCGGGCAAAAATCGCGCGAATTTCGCGGCTACCTGCCAAAAATCGACCGATTTTCGCCGCTAGCGGCCAAAAAAGGGGCTATTTTCGCCGCTAGCGGCCAAAAATGGGGTAATTTTCGCCGTTAGCGGCCAAAAATCGTGCAAATTTCGACGCTAGCGGCCAGAAATCGTGCGAATTTCGCCGCTAGCGCCCGAAAATCGCGCGATTTTCGCTGCTAGCGGCCAGAAACTATGCGATTTTTGCAGCTGGCGGGCAAAAATAGCACGATTTTCGCCGCTAGCGGCCAAAAACATGCGATTTTCGCAGCTGGCGGGCACAAATCACGTTTTTCGCCGCTACCGGCCAAAAATAGCGCGATTTTCGCCGCTAGCGGCCAAAAACCGTGCGATTTTCGCCGCTAGCGGCCAGAAACTTTGCGATTTTTACAGCTGGGGGGCAAAAATAGCGCGATTTTCGCGGCTACCGGCCAAAAACCGCGCGATTTTCGCCGCTAGCGGCCAAAAACATGCGATTTTCGCAGCTGGCGGGCAAAAATCGCGATTTTCGCCGCTACCGGCCAAAAATAGCGCGATTTTCGCCTCTAGCGGCCAAAAACCATGCGATTTTCGCAGCTGGCGTGCAAAAATCGCGATTTTCGCCGCTACCGGCCAAAAATAGCGCGATTTTCGCCGCTAGCGGCCAAAAACCGTGCGATTTTCGCCGCTAGCGGCCAGAAACTTTGCGATTTTCGCAGCTGGGGGGCAAAAATAGCGCGATTTTCGCGGCTACCGGCCAAAAACCGCGCGATTTTCGCCGCTAGCGGCCAAAAACATGCGATTTTCGCAGCTGGCGGGCAAAAATCGCGATTTTCGCCGCTACCGGCCAAAAATAGCGCGATTTTCGCCTCTAGCGGCCAAAAACCATGCGATTTTCGCAGCTGGCGTGCAAAAATCGCGATTTTCGCCGCTACCGGCCAAAAATAGCGCGATTTTCGCCTCTTGCGGCGAAAAACCGTGCGGTTTTCGCCGCTAGCGGCCAAAAATCGGGCGATTTTTGCCGCTAACGGCCGAAAACCGCGCTATTTTCGACGCTAGCGGCCAGAAACCATGCGATTTTTGCAGCTGGCGGGCAAAAATAGCACGATTTTCGCCGCTACCGGCCAAAAACCGCGCGATTTTCGCCGCTAGCGGCCAAAAACATGCGATTTTCGCAGCTGGCGGGCAAAAATCGCGATTTTTGCCGCTACCGGCCAAAAATAGCGCGATTTTCGCCGCTTGCGGCCAAAAACCGTGCAGTTTTCGACGCTAGCGGCCAGAAATCATGCATTTTTTGCAGCTGGCGGGCAAAAATCGCGTGAATTTCGCCGCTACCTGCCAAAAATCGACCGATTTTCGCCGCTAGCGGCCAAAAAAGGGGCTATTTTCGCAGCTAGCGGCCAAAAATCGTGCGAATTTCGCCGCTAGCGGCCAAAAATCGCGCGTTTTTCGCCCCTAGCGGCAAGAAACTATGCGATTTTTGCAGCTGGCGGGCAAAAATCGCATGAATTTCGCCGATACCTGCCAAAAATCGACCGATTTTTGCCGCTAGCGGCGAAAAAAGGGCCTATTTTCGCCGCTAGCGGCCAAAAAAGGGGCTATTTTCGCCGCTAGCGGCCAAAAACATGCGATTTTCGCAGCTAGCGGGCACAAATCGCGATTTTCGCCGCTACCGGCCAAAAATAGCGCGATTTTCGCCGCTAGCGGCCAAAAACCGTGCGATTTTCGCTGCTAGCGGCCAAAAATCGGGCGGTTTTGGCGGCTAACGGCCAAAAACCGCGCTATTTTCGACGCTAGCGGCCAGAAACATGCGATTTTCGCAGCTGGCGGGCAAAAATCGCGATTTTCGCTGCTACCGGCCAAAAATAGCGCGATTTTCGCCTCTAGCGGCCAAAAACCATGCGATTTTCGCAGCTGGCGTGCAAAAATCGCGATTTTCGCCGCTACCGGCCAAAAATAGCGCGATTTTCGCCGCTTGCGGCCAAAAACCGTGCAGTTTTCGACGCTAGCGGCCAGAAATCATGCGATTTTTGCAGCTGGCGGGCAAAAATCGCGCGAATTTCGCCGCTACCTGCCAAAAATCGACCGATTTTCGCCGCTAGCGGCCAAAAAATGGGCAATTTTCGCCGCTAGCGGCCAAAAATGGGGCAATTTTCGCCGCTTGCGGCCAAAAATCGTGCAAATTTCGACGCTAGCGGCCAAAAATCGCGCGTTTTTCGCCCCTAGCGGTCAGAAACTATGCGATTTTTGCAGCTGGCGGGCAAAAATCGCGTGAATTTCGCCGCTACCTGCCAAAAATCGACCGATTTTTGCCACTAGCGGCCAAAAAAGGGCCTATTTTCGCCGCTAGCGGCCAAAAAAGGGGCTATTTTCGCCGCTAGCGGCCAAAAACATGCGATTTTCGCAGCTGTCAGGCAAAAATCGCGATTTTCGACGCTACCGGCCAAAAATAGCGCGATTTTCACCGCTAGCGGCCAAAAATAGCGCGATTTTCACCGCTAGCGGCCAAAAATAGCGCGATTTTCGCCGCTAGCGGCCAAAAACCGTGCGATTTTCGCCGCTAGCGCCCAAAAATCGGGCGGTTTTTGCGGCTAACAGCCGAAAACCTCGGTATTTTCGACGCTAGCGGCCAGAAACCATGCGATTTTTGCAGCTGGCGGGCAAAAATCGCGCGAATTTCGCGGCTACCTGCCAAAAATCGACCGATTTTCGCCGCTAGCGGCCAAAAAAGGGGCTATTTTCGCCGCTAGCGGCCAAAAATGGGGTAATTTTCGCCGTTAGCGGCCAAAAATCGTGCAAATTTCGACGCTAGCGGCCAGAAATCGTGCGAATTTCGCCGCTAGCGCCCGAAAATCGCGCGATTTTCGCTGCTAGCGGCCAGAAACTATGCGATTTTTGCAGCTGGCGGGCAAAAATAGCACGATTTTCGCCGCTAGCGGCCAAAAACATGCGATTTTCGCAGCTGGCGGGCACAAATCACGTTTTTCGCCGCTACCGGCCAAAAATAGCGCGATTTTCGCCGCTAGCGGCCAAAAACCGTGCGATTTTCGCCGCTAGCGGCCAGAAACTTTGCGATTTTTACAGCTGGGGGGCAAAAATAGCGCGATTTTCGCGGCTACCGGCCAAAAACCGCGCGATTTTCGCCGCTAGCGGCCAAAAACATGCGATTTTCGCAGCTGGCGGGCAAAAATCGTGATTTTCGCCGCTACCGGCCAAAAATAGCGCGATTTTCGCCTCTAGCGGCCAAAAACCATGCGATTTTCGCAGCTGGCGTGCAAAAATCGCGATTTTCGCCGCTACCGGCCAAAAATAGCGCGATTTTCGCCTCTTGCGGCGAAAAAACCGTGCGGTTTTCGCCGCTAGCGGCCAAAAATCGGGCGATTTTTGCCGCTAACGGCCGAAAACCGCGCTATTTTCGACGCTAGCGGCCAGAAACCATGCGATTTTTGCAGCTGGCGGGCAAAAATAGCACGATTTTCGCCGCTACCGGCCAAAAACCGCGCGATTTTCGCCGCTAGCGGCCAAAAACATGCGATTTTCGCAGCTGGCGGGCAAAAATCGCGATTTTTGCCGCTACCGGCCAAAAATAGCGTGATTTTCGCCGCTTGCGGCGAAAAACCGTGCAGTTTTCGACGCTAGCGGCCAGAAATCATGCGATTTTTGCAGCTGGCGGGCAAAAATCGCGTGAATTTCGCCGCTACCTGCCAAAAATCGACCGATTTTCGCCGCTAGCGGCCAAAAAAGGGGCTATTTTCGCAGCTAGCGGCCAAAAATCGTGCGAATTTCGCCGCTAGCGGCCAAAAATCGCGCGTTTTTCGCCCCTAGCGGCAAGAAACTATGCGATTTTTGCAGCTGGCGGGCAAAAATCGCATGAATTTCGCCGATACCTGCCAAAAATCGACCGATTTTTGCCGCTAGCGGCCAAAAAAGGGCCTATTTTCGCCGCTAGCGGCCAAAAAAGGGGCTATTTTCGCCGCTAGCGGCCAAAAACATGCGATTTTCGCAGCTGGCGGGCAAAAATCGCGATTTTCGCCGCTACCGGCCAAAAATAGCGCGATTTTCACAGCTAGCGGCCAAAAATAGCGCGATTTTCGCCGCTAGCGGCCAAAAATCGGGCGGTTTTGGCGGCTAACGGCCAAAAACCGCGCTATTTTCGACGCTAGCGGCCAGAAACATGCGATTTTCGCAGCTGGCGGGCAAAAATCGCGATTTTCGCTGCTACCGGCCAAAAATAGCGCGATTTTCGCCTCTAGCGGCCAAAAACCATGCGATTTTCGCAGCTGGCGTGCAAAAATCGCGATTTTCGCCGCTACCGGCCAAAAATAGCGCGATTTTCGCCGCTTGCGGCCAAAAACCGTGCAGTTTTCGACGCTAGCGGCCAGAAATCATGCGATTTTTGCAGCTGGCGGGCAAAAATCGCGCGAATTTCGCCGCTACCTGCCAAAAATCGCGCGAATTTCGCCGCTACCTGCCAAAAATCGACCAATTTTCGCCGCTAGCGGCCAAAAAATGGGCAATTTTCGCCGCTAGCGGCCAAAAATGGGGCAATTTTCGCCGCTTGCGGCCAAAAATCGTGCAAATTTCGACGCTAGCGGCCAAAAATCGCGCGTTTTTCGCCCCTAGCGGTCAGAAACTATGCGATTTTTGCAGCTGGCGGGCAAAAATCGCGTGAATTTCGCCGCTACCTGCCAAAAATCGACCGATTTTTGCCACTAGCGGCCAAAAAAGGGCCTATTTTCGCCGCTAGCGGCCAAAAAAGGGGCTATTTTCGCCGCTAGCGGCCAAAAACATGCGATTTTCGCAGCTGTCAGGCAAAAATCGCGATTTTCGACGCTACCGGCCAAAAATAGCGCGATTTTCACCGCTAGCGGCCAAAAATAGCGCGATTTTCACCGCTAGCGGCCAAAAATAGCGCGATTTTCGCCGCTAGCGGCCAAAAACCGTGCGATTTTCGCCGCTAGCGCCCAAAAATCGGGCGGTTTTTGCGGCTAACAGCCGAAAACCTCGGTATTTTCGACGCTAGCGGCCAGAAACCATGCGATTTTTGCAGCTGGCGGGCAAAAATCGCGCGAATTTCGCGGCTACCTGCCAAAAATCGACCGATTTTCGCCGCTAGCGGCCAAAAAAGGGGCTATTTTCGCCGCTAGCGGCCAAAAATGGGGTAATTTTCGCCGTTAGCGGCCAAAAATCGTGCAAATTTCGACGCTAGCGGCCAGAAATCGTGCGAATTTCGCCGCTAGCGCCCGAAAATCGCGCGATTTTCGCTGCTAGCGGCCAGAAACTATGCGATTTTTGCAGCTGGCGGGCAAAAATAGCACGATTTTCGCCGCTAGCGGCCAAAAACATGCGATTTTCGCAGCTGGCGGGCACAAATCACGTTTTTCGCCGCTACCGGCCAAAAATAGCGCGATTTTCGCCGCTAGCGGCCAAAAACCGTGCGATTTTCGCCGCTAGCGGCCAGAAACTTTGCGATTTTTACAGCTGGGGGGCAAAAATAGCGCGATTTTCGCGGCTACCGGCCAAAAACCGCGCGATTTTCGCCGCTAGCGGCCAAAAACATGCGATTTTCGCAGCTGGCGGGCAAAAATCGTGATTTTCGCCGCTACCGGCCAAAAATAGCGCGATTTTCGCCTCTAGCGGCCAAAAACCATGCGATTTTCGCAGCTGGCGTGCAAAAATCGCGATTTTCGCCGCTACCGGCCAAAAATAGCGCGATTTTCGCCTCTTGCGGCGAAAAACTGTGCGGTTTTCGCCGCTAGCGGCCAAAAATCGGGCGATTTTTGCCGCTAACGGCCGAAAACCGCGCTATTTTCGACGCTAGCGGCCAGAAACCATGCGATTTTTGCAGCTGGCGGGCAAAAATAGCACGATTTTCGCCGCTACCGGCCAAAAACCGCGCGATTTTCGCCGCTAGCGGCCAAAAACATGCGATTTTCGCAGCTGGCGGGCAAAAATCGCGATTTTTGCCGCTACCGGCCAAAAATAGCGTGATTTTCGCCGCTTGCGGCGAAAAACCGTGCAGTTTTCGACGCTAGCGGCCAGAAATCATGCGATTTTTGCAGCTGGCGGGCAAAAATCGCGTGAATTTCGCCGCTACCTGCCAAAAATCGACCGATTTTCGCCGCTAGCGGCCAAAAAAGGGGCTATTTTCGCAGCTAGCGGCCAAAAATCGTGCGAATTTCGCCGCTAGCGGCCAAAAATCGCGCGTTTTTCGCCCCTAGCGGCAAGAAACTATGCGATTTTTGCAGCTGGCGGGCAAAAATCGCATGAATTTCGCCGATACCTGCCAAAAATCGACCGATTTTTGCCGCTAGCGGCCAAAAAAGGGCCTATTTTCGCCGCTAGCGGCCAAAAAAGGGGCTATTTTCGCCGCTAGCGGCCAAAAACATGCGATTTTCGCAGCTGGCGGGCAAAAATCGCGATTTTCGCCGCTACCGGCCAAAAATAGCGCGATTTTCACAGCTAGCGGCCAAAAATAGCGCGATTTTCGCCGCTAGCGGCCAAAAACCGTGCGATTTTCGCCGCTAGCGGCCAAAAATAGGGCGGTTTTTGCGGCTAACGGCCGAAAACCGCGGAATTTTCGACGCTAGCGGCCAGAAACCATGCGATTTTTGCAGCTGGCGGGCAAAAATCGCGCGAATTTCGCCGCTACCTGCCAAAAATCGACCGATTTTCGCCGCTAGCGGCCAAAAAAGGGGCTATTTTCGCCGCTAGCGGCCAAAAATGGGGCAATTTTCGCCGTTAGCGGCCAAAAATCGTGCAAATTTCGACGCTAGCGGCCAAAAATCGTGCGAATTTCGCCGCAAGCGCCCAAAAAACGCGCGATTTTCGCTGCTAGCGGCCAGAAACTATGCGATTTTTGCAGCTGGCGGGCAAAAATAGCGCGATTTTCGCCGCTAGCGGCCAAAAACATGCGATTTTCGCAGCTAGCGGGCACAAATCGCGATTTTCGCCGCTACCGGCCAAAAATAGCGCGATTTTCGCCGCTAGCGGCCAAAAACCGTGCGATATTCGCTGCTAGCGGCCAAAAATCGGGCGGTTTTGGCGGCTAACGGCCAAAAACCGCGCTATTTTCAACGCTAGCGGCCAGAAACCATGCGATTTTTGCAGCTGGCGGGCAAAAATCGCGCGAATTTCGCCGCTACCTGCCAAAAATCGACCGATTTTCGCCGCTAGCGGCCAAAAGAGGGGCTATTTTCGCCGCTAGCGGCCAAAAACGGAGCGATTTTCGCGGCTAGCGGCCAAAAATCGTGCAAATTTCGACGCTAGCGGCCAAAAATCGAGCGAATTTCGCCGCTAGCGGCCAAAAATCGGGCGATTTTTGCCGCTAACGGCCGAAAACCGCGCTATTTTCGACGCTAGCGGCCAGAAACCATGCGATTTTTGCAGCTGGCGGGCAAAAATAGCGCGATTTTCGCCGCTACCGGCCAAAAACCGCGCGATTTTCGCCGCTAGCGGCCAAAAACATGCGATTTTCGCAGCTGGCGGGCAAAAATCGCGATTTTCGCTGCTACCGGCGAAAAACAGCGCGATTTTCGCCCCTAGCGGCCAAAAACCATGCGATTTTCGCAGCTGGCGTGCAAAAATCGCGATTTTCGCCGCTACCGGCCAAAAATAGCGCGATTTTCGCCGCTACCGGCCAAAAATAGCGCGAATTTTCGCCGCTTGCGGCCAAAAACCGTGCAGTTTTCGACGCTAGCGGCCAGAAACCATGCGATTTTTGCAGCTGGCGGGCAAAAATCGCGCGAATTTCGCCGCTACCTGCCAAAAATCGACCGATTTTCGCCGCTAGCGGCCAAAAAAACGAGCAATTTTCGCCGCTAGCGGCAAAAAATGGGGCGATTTTCGCCGCTAGCGGCAAAAAATCGTGCAAATTTCGACGCTAGCGGCCAAAAATCGTGCGAATTTCGCCGCTAGCGGCCAAAAATCGCGCGTTTTTCGCCCCTAGCGGCCAGAAACTATGCGATTTTTGCAGCTGGCGGGCAAAAATCGCGTGAATTTCGCCGCTACCTGCCAAAAATCGACCGACTTTTGCCGCTAGCGGCCAAAAAGGGCCTATTTTCGCCGCTAGCGGCCAAAACAGGGATTATTTTCGCCGCTAGCTGCCAAAAACATGCGATTTTCGCAGCTGGCAGGCAAAAATCGCGATTTTCGCCGCTACCGGCCAAAAATAGCGCGATTTTCACCGCTAGCGGCCAAAAAAGGCGCGATTTTTGCCGCTAGCGGCCAAAAATCGGGCGGTTTTTGCGGCTAACGGCCGAAAACCGAGGTATTTTCGACGCTAGCGGCCAGAAACCATCCGATTTTTGCAGCTGGCGGGCAAAAATCGCGCGAATTTCGCCGCTACCTGCCAAAAATCGACCGATTTTCGCCGCTAACGGCCAAAAAACGTGCAATTTTCGCCGCTAGCGGCAAAAAATGGGGCGATTTTCGCCGCTAGCGGCAAAAAATCGTGCAAATTTCTACGCTAGCGGCCAAAAATCGTGCAAATTTCGCCGCTAGCGGCCAAAAATCGCGCGATTTTCGCCCCTAGCGGCCAGAAACTATGCGATTTTTGCAGCTGGCGGGCAAAAATCGCGTGAATTTCGCCGCTACCTGCCAAAAATCGACCGATTTTCGCCGCTAGCGGCCAAAAAAGGGCCTATTTTCGCCGCTAGCGGCCAAAAAAGGGGCTATTTTCGCCGCAAACGGCCAAAAATGGGGCGATTTTCGCCGCTAGCGGCCAATAACCGTGCGATTTTCGTCGCTAGCGGGCAAAAACTTTGCGATTTTTGCAGCTGGCAGGCAAAAATAGCGCGATTTTCGCCGCTACCGGCCAAAAACTGCACCATTTTCGCCGCTACCGGCCAAAAATTGCGCGATTTTCTCCGCTACCGGCCAAAAATAGCGCGATTTTCGCCGCTAGGGGCCAAAAACCGTGCCATTTTCGCCGCTAGCGGTCAAAAATCGGGCGGTTTTTGCGGCTAACGGCCGAAAACCACGCTATTTTCGACGCTAGCGGCCAGAACCCATGCGATTTTTGCAGCTGGCGGGCAAAAATCGCGCGAATTTCGCCGCTACCTGCCAAAAATCGACCGATTTTCGCCACTAGCCGCCAAAAAAAGGGCTATTTTGCCGCTAGCGGCCAAAAATTGGCGATTTTCGCGGCTAGCGGCAAAAAATCGTGCAAATTTCGACGCTAGCGGCCAAAAATCGTGCGAATTTCGCTCCTAGCGGCCAAAATTCGCGCGATTTTCGCCGCTAGCGGCCAAAAACATGCGATTTCCGCAGCTGGCGGGCAAAAATCGCGATTTTCGCCGCTACCGGCCAAAAATAGCGCGATTTTCACCGCTAGCGGCCAAAAATAGCGCGATTTTCACCGCTAGCGGCCAAAAATAGCGCGATTTTCGCCGCTAGCGGCCAAAAACCGTGCGATTTTCGCCGCTAGCGCCCAAAAATTGGGCGGTTTTTGCGGCTAACGGCCGAAAACCTCGGTATTTTCGACGCTAGCGGCCAGAAACCATGCGATTTTTGCAGCTGGTGGGCAAAAATCGCGCGAATTTCGCGGCTACCTGCCAAAAATCGACCGATTTTCGCCGCTAGCGGCCAAAAAAGGGGCTATTTTCGCCGCTAGCGGCCAAAAATGGGGTAATTTTCGCCGTTAGCGGCCAAAAATCGTGCAAATTTCGACGCTAGCGGCCGGAAATCGTGCGAATTTCGCCGCTAGCGCCCGAAAATCGCGCGATTTTCGCTGCTAGCGGCCAAAAACATGCGATTTTCGCAGCTGGCGGGCACAAATCGCGTTTTTTCGCCGCTACCGGCCAAAAATAGCGCGATTTTCGCCGCTAGCGGCCAAAAACCGTGCGATTTTCGCCGCTAGCGGCCAGAAACTTTGCGATTTTTGCAGCTGGGGGGCAAAAATAGCGCGATTTTCGCGGCTACCGGCCAAAAACCGCGCGATTTTCGCCGCTAGCGGCCAAAAACATGCGATTTTCGCAGCTGGCGGGCAAAAATCGCGATTTTCGCCGCTACCGGCCAAAAATAGCGCGATTTTCGCCTCTAGCGGCCAAAAACCATGCGATTTTCGCAGCTGGCGTGCAAAAATCGCGATTTTCGCCGCTACCGGCCAAAAATAGCGCGATTTTCGCCTCTTGCGGCGAAAAACCGTGCGGTTTTCGCCGCTAGCGGCCAAAAATCGGGCGATTTTTGCCGCTAACGGCCGAAAACCGCGCTATTTTCGACGCTAGCGGCCAGAAACCATGCGATTTTTGCAGCTGGCGGGCAAAAATAGCACGATTTTCGCCGCTAGCGGCCAAAAACATGCGATTTTCGCAGCTAGCGGGCACAAATCGCGATTTTCGCCGCTACCGGCCAAAAATAGCGCGATTTTCGCCGCTAGCGGCCAAAAACCGTGCGATTTTCGCTGCTAGCGGCCAAAAATCGGGCGGTTTTGGCGGCTAACGGCCAAAAACCGCGCTATTTTCGACGCTAGCGGCCAGAAACCATGCGATTTTTGCAGCTGGCGGGCAAAAATCGCGCGAATTTCGCCGCTACCTGCCAAAAATCGACCGATTTTCGCCGCTAGCGGCCAAAAGAGGGGCTATTTTCGCCGCTAGCGGCCAAAAACGGAGCGATTTTCGCGGCTAGCGGCCAAAAATCGTGCAAATTTCGACGCTAGCGGCCAAAAATCGAGCGAATTTCGCCGCTAGCGGCCAAAAATCGGGCGATTTTTGCCGCTAACGGCCGAAAACCGCGCTATTTTCGACGCTAGCGGCCAGAAACCATGCGATTTTTGCAGCTGGCGGGCAAAAATAGCGCGATTTTCGCCGCTACCGGCCAAAAACCGCGCGATTTTCGCCGCTAGCGGCCAAAAACATGCGATTTTCGCAGCTGGCGGGCAAAAATCGCGATTTTCGCTGCTACCGGCGAAAAACAGCGCGATTTTCGCCCCTAGCGGCCAAAAACCATGCGATTTTCGCAGCTGGCGTGCAAAAATCGCGATTTTCGCCGCTACCGGCCAAAAATAGCGCGATTTTCGCCGCTACCGGCCAAAAATAGCGCAATTTTCGCCGCTTGCGGCCAAAAACCGTGCAGTTTTCGACGCTAGCGGCCAGAAACCATGCGATTTTTGCAGCTGGCGGGCAAAAATCGCGCGAATTTCGCCGCTACCTGCCAAAAATCGACCGATTTTCGCCGCTAGCGGCCAAAAAACGAGCAATTTTCGCCGCTAGCGGCAAAAAATGGGGCGATTTTCGCCGCTAGCGGCAAAAAATCGTGCAAATTTCGACGCTAGCGGCCAAAAATCGTGCGAATTTCGCCGCTAGCGGCCAAAATTCGCGCGTTTTTCGCCCCTAGCGGCCAGAAACTATGCGATTTTTGCAGCTGGCGGGCAAAAATCGCGTGAATTTCGCCGCTACCTGCCAAAAATCGACCGACTTTTGCCGCTAGCGGCCAAAAAGGGCCTATTTTCGCCGCTAGCGGCCAAAAAAGGGGTTATTTTCGCCGCTAGCTGCCAAAAACATGCGATTTTCGCAGCTGGCGGGCAAAAATCGCGATTTTCGCCGCTACCGGCCAAAAATAGCGCGATTTTCACCGCTAGCGGCCAAAAAAGGCGCAATTTTTGCCGCTAGCGGCCAAAAATCGGGCGGTTTTTGCGGCTAACGGCCGAAAACCGAGGTATTTTCGACGCTAGCGGCCAGAAACCATCCGATTTTTGCAGCTGGCGGGCAAAAATCGCGCGAATTTCGCCGCTACCTGCCAAAAATCGACCGATTTTCGCCGCTAACGGCCAAAAATCGTGCAATTTTCGCCGCTAGCGGCAAAAAATGGGGCGATTTTCGCCGCTAGCGGCAAAAAATCGTGCAAATTTCTACGCTAGCGGCCAAAAATCGTGCAAATTTCGCCGCTAGCGGCCAAAAATCGCGCGATTTTCGCCCCTAGCGGCCAGAAACTATGCGATTTTTGCAGCTGGCGGGCAAAAATCGCGTGAATTTCGCCGCTACCTGCCAAAAATCGACCGATTTTCGCCGCTAGCGGCCAAAAAAGGGCCTATTTTCGCCGCTAGCGGCCAAAAAAGGGGCTATTTTCGCCGCAAGCGGCCAAAAATGGGGCGATTTTCGCCGCTAGCGGCCAATAATCGTGCGATTTTCGCCGCTAGCGGGCAAAAACTTTGCGATTTTTGCAGCTGGCAGGCAAAAATAGCGCGATTTTCGCCGCTACCGGCCAAAAACTGCACCATTTTCGCCGCTACCGGCCAAAAATTGCGCGATTTTCTCCGCTACCGGCCAAAAATAGCGCGATTTTCGCCGCTACCGGCCAAAAATAGCGCGATTTTCGCCGCTACCGGCCAAAAATTGCGCGATTTTCTCCGCTACCGGCCAAAAATAGCGCGATTTTCGCCGCTACCGGCCAAAAACTGCACCATTTTCGCCGCTACCGGCCAAAAATTGCGCGATTTTCTCCGCTACCGGCCAAAAATAGCGCGATTTTCGCCGCTACCGGCCAAAAATAGCGCGATTTTCGCCGCTAGGGGCCAAAAACCGTGCCATTTTCGCCGCTAGCGGTCAAAAATCGGGCGGTTTTTGCGGCTAACGGCCGAAAACCGCGCTATTTTCGACGCTAGCGGCCAGAAACCATGCGATTTTTGCAGCTGGCGGGCAAAAATAGCACGATTTTCGCCGCTAGCGGCCAAAAACCGCGCGATTTTCGGCGCTAGCGGCCAAAAACATGCGATTTTCGCAGCTGGCGGGCAAAAATCGCGATTTTTGCCGCTACCGGCCAAAAATAGCGCAATTTTCGCCGCTTGCGGCCAAAAACCGTGCAGTTTTCGACGCTAGCTGCCAGAAATCATGCGATTTTTGCAGCTGGCGGGCAAAAATCGCGTGAATTTCGCCGCTACCTGCCAAAAATCGACCGATTTTCGCCGCTAGCGGCCAAAAAAGGGGCTATTTTCGCCGCTAGCGGCCAAAAATCGTGCGAATTTCGCCGCTAGCGGCCAAAAATCGCGCGTTTTTCGCCCCTAGCGGCAAGAAACTATGCGATTTTTGCAGCTGGCGGGCAAAAATCGCATGAATTTCGCCGATACCTGCCAAAAATCGACCGATTTTTGCCGCTAGCGGCCAAAAAAGGGCCTATTTTCGCCGCTAGCGGCCAAAAAAGGGGCTATTTTCGCCGCTAGCGGCCAAAAATATGCGATTTTCGCAGCTGGCGGGCAAAAATCGCGATTTTCGCCGCTACCGGCCAAAAATAGCGCGATTTTCACAGCTAGCGGCCAAAAATAGCGCGATTTTCGCCGCTAGCGGCCAAAAACCGTGCGATTTTCGCCGCTAGCGGCCAAAAATAGGGCGGTTTTTGCGGCTAACGGCCGAAAACCGCGGAATTTTCGACGCTAGCGGCCAGAAACAATGCGATTTTTGCAGCTGGCGGGCAAAAATCGCGCGAATTTCGCCGCTACCTGCCAAAAATCGACCGATTTTCGCCGCTAGCGGCCAAAAAAGGGGCTATTTTCGCCGCTAGCGGCCAAAAATGGGGCAATTTTCGCCGTTAGCGGCCAAAAATCGTGCAAATTTCAACGCTAGCGGCCAAAAATCGTGCGAATTTCGCCGCAAGCGCCCAAAAAACGCGCGATTTTCGCTGCTAGCGGCCAGAAACTATGCGATTTTTGCAGCTGGCGGGCAAAAATAGCGCGATTTTTGCCGCTAGCGGCCAAAAACATGCGATTTTCGCAGCTAGCGGGCACAAATCGCGATTTTCGCCGCTACCGGCCAAAAATAGCGCGATTTTCGCCGCTAGCGGCCAAAAACCGTGCGATTTTCGCTGCTAGCGGCCAAAAATCGGGCGGTTTTGGCGGCTAACGGCCAAAAACCGCGCTATTTTCGACGCTAGCGGCCAGAAACCATGCGATTTTTGCAGCTGGCGGGCAAAAATCGCGCGAATTTCGCCGCTACCTGCCAAAAATCGACCGATTTTCGCCGCTAGCGGCCAAAAGAGGGGCTATTTTCGCCGCTAGCGGCCAAAAACGGAGCGATTTTCGCGGCTAGCGGCCAAAAATCGTGCAAATTTCGACGCTAGCGGCCAAAAATCGAGCGAATTTCGCCGCTAGCGGCCAAAAATCGGGCGATTTTTGCCGCTAACGGCCGAAAACCGCGCTATTTTCGACGCTAGCGGCCAGAAACCATGCGATTTTTGCAGCTGGCGGGCAAAAATAGCGCGATTTTCGCCGCTACCGGCCAAAAACCGCGCGATTTTCACCGCTAGCGGCCAAAAACATGCGATTTTCGCAGCTGGCGGGCAAAAATCGCGATTTTCGCTGCTACCGGCGAAAAACAGCGCGATTTTCGCCCCTAGCGGCCAAAAACCATGCGATTTTCGCAGCTGGCGTGCAAAAATCGCGATTTTCGCCGCTACCGGCCAAAAATAGCGCGATTTTCGCCGCTACCGGCCAAAAATAGCGCAATTTTCGCCGCTTGCGGCCAAAAACCGTGCAGTTTTCGACGCTAGCGGCCAGAAACCATGCGATTTTTGCAGCTGGCGGGCAAAAATCGCGCGAATTTCGCCGCTACCTGCCAAAAATCGACCGATTTTCGCCGCTAGCGGCCAAAAAACGAGCAATTTTCGCCGCTAGCGGCAAAAAATGGGGCGATTTTCGCCGCTAGCGGCAAAAAATCGTGCAAATTTCGACGCTAGCGGCCAAAAATCGTGCGAATTTCGCCGCTAGCGGCCAAAAATCGCGCGTTTTTCGCCCCTAGCGGCCAGAAACTATGCGATTTTTGCAGCTGGCGGGCAAAAATCGCGTGAATTTCGCCGCTACCTGCCAAAAATCGACCGACTTTTGCCGCTAGCGGCCAAAAAGGGCCTATTTTCGCCGCTAGCGGCCAAAAAAGGGGTTATTTTCGCCGCTAGCTGCCAAAAACATGCGATTTTCGCAGCTGGCGGGCAAAAATCGCGATTTTCGCCGCTACCGGCCAAAAATAGCGCGATTTTCACCGCTAGCGGCCAAAAAAGGCGCGATTTTTGCCGCTAGCGGCCAAAAATCGGGCGGTTTTTGCGGCTAACGGCCGAAAACCGAGGTATTTTCGACGCTAGCGGCCAGAAACCATCCGATTTTTGCAGCTGGCGGGCAAAAATCGCGCGAATTTCGCCGCTACCTGCCAAAAATCGACCGATTTTCGCCGCTAACGGCCAAAAAACGTGCAATTTTCGCCGCTAGCGGCAAAAAATGGGGCGATTTTCGCCGCTAGCGGCAAAAAATCGTGCAAATTTCTACGCTAGCGGCCAAAAATCGTGCAAATTTCGCCGCTAGCGGCCAAAAATCGCGCGATTTTCGCCCCTAGCGGCCAGAAACTATGCGATTTTTGCAGCTGGCGGGCAAAAATCGCGTGAATTTCGCCGCTACCTGCCAAAAATCGACCGATTTTCGCCGCTAGCGGCCAAAAAAGGGCCTATTTTCGCCGCTAGCGGCCAAAAAAGGGGCTATTTTCGCCGCAAGCGGCCAAAAATGGGGCGATTTTCGCCGCTAGCGGCCAATAACCGTGCGATTTTCGTCGCTAGCGGGCAAAAACTTTGCGATTTTTGCAGCTGGCAGGCAAAAATAGCGCGATTTTCGCCGCTACCGGCCAAAAACTGCACCATTTTCGCCGCTACCGGCCAAAAATTGCGCGATTTTCTCCGCTACCGGCCAAAAATAGCGCGATTTTCGCCGCTAGGGGCCAAAAACCGTGCCATTTTCGCCGCTAGCGGTCAAAAATCGGGCGGTTTTTGCGGCTAACGGCCGAAAACCACGCTATTTTCGACGCTAGCGGCCAGAACCCATGCGATTTTTGCAGCTGGCGGGCAAAAATCGCGCGAATTTCGCCGCTACCTGCCAAAAATCGACCGATTTTCGCCACTAGCCGCCAAAAAAAGGGCTATTTTGCCGCTAGCGGCCAAAAATTGGCGATTTTCGCGGCTAGCGGCAAAAAATCGTGCAAATTTCGACGCTAGCGGCCAAAAATCGTGCGAATTTCGCTCCTAGCGGCCAAAATTCGCGCGATTTTCGCCGCTAGCGGCCAAAAACATGCGATTTCCGCAGCTGGCGGGCAAAAATCGCGATTTTCGCCGCTACCGGCCAAAAATAGCGCGATTTTCACCGCTAGCGGCCAAAAATAGCGCGATTTTCACCGCTAGCGGCCAAAAATAGCGCGATTTTCGCCGCTAGCGGCCAAAAACCGTGCGATTTTCGCCGCTAGCGCCCAAAAATTGGGCGGTTTTTGCGGCTAACGGCCGAAAACCTCGGTATTTTCGACGCTAGCGGCCAGAAACCATGCGATTTTTGCAGCTGGTGGGCAAAAATCGCGCGAATTTCGCGGCTACCTGCCAAAAATCGACCGATTTTCGCCGCTAGCGGCCAAAAAAGGGGCTATTTTCGCCGCTAGCGGCCAAAAATGGGGTAATTTTCGCCGTTAGCGGCCAAAAATCGTGCAAATTTCGACGCTAGCGGCCGGAAATCGTGCGAATTTCGCCGCTAGCGCCCGAAAATCGCGCGATTTTCGCTGCTAGCGGCCAAAAACATGCGATTTTCGCAGCTGGCGGGCACAAATCGCGTTTTTCGCCGCTACCGGCCAAAAATAGCGCGATTTTCGCCGCTAGCGGCCAAAAACCGTGCGATTTTCGCCGCTAGCGGCCAGAAACTTTGCGATTTTTGCAGCTGGGGGGCAAAAATAGCGCGATTTTCGCGGCTACCGGCCAAAAACCGCGCGATTTTCGCCGCTAGCGGCCAAAAACATGCGATTTTCGCAGCTGGCGGGCAAAAATCGCGATTTTCGCCGCTACCGGCCAAAAATAGCGCGATTTTCGCCTCTAGCGGCCAAAAACCATGCGATTTTCGCAGCTGGCGTGCAAAAATCGCGATTTTCGCCGCTACCGGCCAAAAATAGCGCGATTTTCGCCTCATGCGGCGAAAAACCGTGCGGTTTTCGCCGCTAGCGGCCAAAAATCGGGCGATTTTTGCCGCTAACGGCCGAAAACCGCGCTATTTTCGCCCCTAGCGGCCAGAAACTATGCGATTTTTGCAGCTGGCGGGCAAAAATCGCGTGAATTTCGCCGCTACCTGCCAAAAATCGACCGACTTTTGCCGCTAGCGGCCAAAAAGGGCCTATTTTCGCCGCTAGCGGCCAAAAAAGGGGTTATTTTCGCCGCTAGCTGCCAAAAACATGCGATTTTCGCAGCTGGCGGGCAAAAATCGCGATTTTCGCCGCTACCGGCCAAAAATAGCGCGATTTTCACCGCTAGCGGCCAAAAAAGGCGCAATTTTTGCCGCTAGCGGCCAAAAATCGGGCGGTTTTTGCGGCTAACGGCCGAAAACCGAGGTATTTTCGACGCTAGCGGCCAGAAACCATCCGATTTTTGCAGCTGGCGGGCAAAAATCGCGCGAATTTCGCCGCTACCTGCCAAAAATCGACCGATTTTCGCCGCTAACGGCCAAAAAACGTGCAATTTTCGCCGCTAGCGGCAAAAAATGGGGCGATTTTCGCCGCTAGCGGCAAAAAATCGTGCAAATTTCTACGCTAGCGGCCAAAAATCGTGCAAATTTCGCCGCTAGCGGCCAAAAATCGCGCGATTTTCGCCCCTAGCGGCCAGAAACTATGCGATTTTTGCAGCTGGCGGGCAAAAATCGCGTGAATTTCGCCGCTACCTGCCAAAAATCGACCGATTTTCGCCGCTAGCGGCCAAAAAGGGCCTATTTTCGCCGCTAGCGGCCAAAAAAGGGGCTATTTTCGCCGCAAGCGGCCAAAAATGGGGCGATTTTCGCCGCTAGCGGCCAATAATCGTGCGATTTTCGCCGCTAGCGGGCAAAAACTTTGCGATTTTTGCAGCTGGCAGGCAAAAATAGCGCGATTTTCGCCGCTACCGGCCAAAAACTGCACCATTTTCGCCGCTACCGGCCAAAAACATGCGATTTTCGCAGCTGGCGGGCAAAAATCGCGATTTTCGCCGCTACCGGCCAAAAATTGCGCGATTTTCTCCGCTACCGGCAAAAAATAGCGCGATTTTCGCCGCTAGCGGCCAAAAACCGTGCGTTTTTCGCCGCTAGCGGCCAAAAATCGGGCGGTTTTTGCGGCTAAAGGCCGAAAACCACGCTATTTTCGACGCTAGCGGCCAGAAACCATGCTATTTTTGCAGCTGGCGGGCAAAAATCGCACGAATTTCGCCGCTACCTGCCAAAAATCGACCGATTTTGGCCGCTAGCGGCCAAAAAAGGGGCTATTTTCGCCGCTACCGGCCAAAAATCGTGCAAATTTCGACGCTTGCGGCCAAAAATCGTGCGAATTTCGCTCCTAGTGGCCAAAATTCGCGCGATTTTCGCCGCTACCGGCCAAAAACATGCGATTTCCGCAGCTGGCGGGCAAAAATCGCGATTTTCGCCGCTACCGGCCAAAAATCGGGCGGTTTTTGCGGCTAACGGCCGAAAACCGCGCTATTTTCGATGCTAGCGGCCAGAAACCATGCGATTTTTGCAGCTGGCGGGCAAAAATCGCGCGAACTTCGCCGCTACCTGCCAAAAATCGACCGATTTTCGCCTCTAGTGGCCAAAAAAGGTACTATTTTCGCCACTAGCGGCCAAAAATGGGGCGGATTTCGCCGCTAGCGGCCAAAAATCGTGCGATTTTCGCCGCTAGCGGTCAGAAACTTTGCGATTTTTGCAGCTGGCGGGCAAAAATAGCGCGATTTTCGCCGCTACCGGCCAAAAACTGCACTATTTTCGCCGCTAGCGGCCAAAAACATGCGATTTTCGCAGCTGGCGGGCAAAAATCGCGATTTTCGCCGCTACCGGCCAAAAATTGCGCGATTTTCGCCGCTACCGGCCAAAAATTGCGCGATTTTCGCGGCTACCGGCCAAAAACCGCGATTTTTTCGCCGCTAGCGGCCAAAAACATGCGATTTTCGCAGCTGGCGGGCAAAAATCGCGATTTTCGCCGCTACCGGCCAAAAACCGCACCATTTTCGCCGCTAGCGGCCAAAAACATGCGATTTTCGCAGCTGGCGGCAAAAATCGCGATTTTCGCCGCTACCGGCCAAAAATTGCGCGATTTTCTCCGCTACCGGCCAAAAATAGCGCGATTTTCGCCGCTTGCGGCCAAAAACCGTGCCATTTTCGCCGGTAGCGGCCAAAAATCGGGCGGTTTTTGCGGCTAACGGCCGAAAACCACGCTATTTTCGACGCTAGCGGCCAGAGCCCATGCGATTTTTGCAGCTGGCGGGCAAAAATCGCGCGAATTTCGCCGCTACCTGCCAAAAATCGACCGATTTTTGCCGCTAGCCGCCAAAAAAAGGGCTATTTTGCCGCTAGCGGCCAAAAATTGGCGATTTTCGCGGCTAGCGGCCAAAAATCGTGCAAATTTCGACGCTAGCGGCCAAAAATCGTGCGAATTTCGCTCCTAGCGGCCAAAATTCGCGCGATTTTCGCCGCTAGCGGCCAAAAACATGCGATTTCCTCAGCTGGCGGGCAAAAATCGCGATTTTCGCCGCTACCGGCCAAAAATAGCGCGATTTTCACCACTAGCGGCCAAAAACCATGCTATTTTCGCCGCTAGCGGCCAAAAATCGGGCGGTTTTTGCGGCTAACGGCCGAAAACCGCGCTATTTTCGACGCTAGCGGCCAGAAACCATGCGATTTTTGCAGCTGGGGGGCAAAAATCGCGCGAACTTCGCCGCTACCTGCCAAAAATCGACCGATTGTCGCCTCTAGTGGCCAAAAAAGGTACTATTTTCGCCACTAGCGGCCAAAAATGGGGCGGATTTCGCTGCTAGCGGCCAAAAATCGTGCGATTTTCGCCGCTAGCGGCCAGAAACTTTGTGATTTTTGCAGCTGGCGGGCAAAAATAGCGCGATTTTCGCCGCTACCGGCCAAAAACCGCACCATTTTCGCCGCTAGCGGCCAAAAACATGCGATTTTCGCAGCTGGCGGGCAAAAATCGCGATTTTCGCCGCTACCGGCCAAAAATTGCGCGATTTTCGCCGCTACCGGCCAAAAATAGCGCGATTTTCGCCTCTTGCGGCGAAAAACCGGGCGGTTTTCGCCGCTAGCGGCCAAAAATCGGGCGATTTTTGCCGCTAACGGCCGAAAACCGCGCTATTTTCGACGCTAGCGGCCAGAAACCATGCGATTTTTGCAGCTGGCGGGCAAAAATAGCGCGATTTTCGCCGCTACCGGCCAAAAACCGCGCGATTTTCGCCGCTAGCGGCCAAAAACATGCGATTTTCGCAGCTGGCGGGCAAAAATCGCGATTTTCGCCGCTACCGGCCAAAAATAGCGCGATTTTCGCCTCTAGCGGCCAAAAACCATGCGATTTTCGCAGCTGGCGTGCAAAAATCGCGATTTTCGCCGCTACCGGCCAAAAATAGCGCGATTTTCGCCGCTTGCGGCCAAAAACCGTGCAGTTTTCGACGCTAGCGGCCAGAAATCATGCGATTTTTGCAGCTGGCGGGCAAAAATCGCGCGAATTTCGCCGCTACCTGCCAAAAATCGACCGATTTTCGCCGCTAGCGGCCAAAAAACGGGCAATTTTCGCCGCTAGCGGCCAAAAATGGGGCAATTTTCGCCGCTTGCGGCCAAAAATCGTGCAAATTTCGACGCTAGCGGCCAAAAATCGCGCATTTTTCGCCCCTAGCGGTCAGAAACTATGCGATTTTTGCAGCTGGCGGGCAAAAATCGCGTGAATTTCGCCGCTACCTGCCAAAAATCGACCGATTTTTGCCACTAGCGGCCAAAAAAGGGCCTATTTTCGCCGCTAGCGGCCAAAAAAGGGGCTATTTTCGCCGCTAGCGGCCAAAAACATGCGATTTTCGCAGCTGGCAGGCAAAAATCGCGATTTTCGACGCTACCGGCCAAAAATAGCGCGATTTTCACCGCTAGCGGCCAAAAATAGCGCGATTTTCACCGCTAGCGGCCAAAAATAGCGCGATTTTCGCCGCTAGCGGCCAAAAACCGTGCGATTTTCGCCGCTAGCGCCCAAAAATTGGGCGGTTTTTGCGGCTAACGGCCGAAAACCTCGGTATTTTCGACGCTAGCGGCCAGAAACCATGCGATTTTTGCAGCTGGCGGGCAAAAATCGCGCGAATTTCGCGGCTACCTGCCAAAAATCGACCGATTTTCGCCGCTAGCGGCCAAAAAAGGGGCTATTTTCGCCGCTAGCGGCCAAAAATGGGGTAATTTTCGCCGTTAGCGGCCAAAAATCGTGCAAATTTCGACGCTAGCGGCCCGAAATCGTGCGAATTTCGCCGCTAGCGGCCGAAAATCGCGCGATTTTCGCTGCTAGCGGCCAAAAACATGCGATTTTCGCAGCTGGCGGGCAAAAATCGCGATTTTCGCCGCTACCGGCCAAAAATAGCGCGATTTTCGCCTCTAGCGGCCAAAAATATGCGATTTTCGCAGCTGGCGGGCAAAAATCGCGATTTTCGCCGCTACCGGCCAAAAATAGCGCGATTTTCACCGCTAGCGGCCAAAAATAGCGCGATTTTCACCGCTAGCGGCCAAAAATAGCGCGATTTTCGCCGCTAGCGGCCAAAAACCGTGCGATTTTCGCCGCTAGCGCCCAAAAATTGGGCGGTTTTTGCGGCTAACGGCCGAAAACCTCGGTATTTTCGACGCTAGCGGCCAGAAACCATGCGATTTTTGCAGCTGGCGGGCAAAAATCGCGCGAATTTCGCGGCTACCTGCCAAAAATCGACCGATTTTCGCCGCTAGCGGCCAAAAAAGGGGCTATTTTCGCCGCTAGCGGCCAAAAATGGGGTAATTTTCGCCGTTAGCGGCCAAAAATCGTGCAAATTTCGACGCTAGCGGCCCGAAATCGTGCGAATTTCGCCGCTAGCGGCCGAAAATCGCGCGATTTTCGCTGCTAGCGGCCAAAAACATGCGATTTTCGCAGCTGGCGGGCAAAAATCGCGATTTTCGCCGCTACCGGCCAAAAATAGCGCGATTTTCGCCTCTAGCGGCCAAAAATATGCGATTTTCGCAGCTGGCGGGCAAAAATCGCGATTTTCGCCGCTACCGGCCAAAAATAGCGCGATTTTCACAGCTAGCGGCCAAAAAAGGGGCTATTTTCGCCGCTAGCGGCCAAAAATGGGGCAATTTTCGCCGTTAGCGGCCAAAAATCGTGCAAATTTCGACGCTAGCGGCCAAAAATCGTGCGAATTTCGCCGCAAGCGCCCAAAAAACGCGCGATTTTCGCTGCTAGCGGCCAGAAACTATGCGATTTTTGCAGCTGGCGGGCAAAAATAGCGCGATTTTCGCTGCTAGCGGCCAAAAACATGCGATTTTCGCAGCTAGCGGGCACAAATCGCGATTTTCGCCGCTACCGGCCAAAAATAGCGCGATTTTCGCCGCTAGCGGCCAAAAACCGTGCGATTTTCGCTGCTAGCGGCCAAAAATCGGGCGGTTTTGGCGGCTAACGGCCAAAAACCGCGCTATTTTCGACGCTAGCGGCCAGAAACCATGCGATTTTTGCAGCTGGCGGGCAAAAATCGCGCGAATTTCGCCGCTACCTGCCAAAAATCGACCGATTTTCGCCGCTAGCGGCCAAAAGAGGGGCTATTTTCGCCGCTAGCGGCCAAAAACGGAGCGATTTTCGCGGCTAGCGGCCAAAAATCGTGCAAATTTCGACGCTAGCGGCCAAAAATCATAAGAACATAAGAACATAAGAACAAAGGTAACTGCAGAAGGCCTATTGGCCCATACGAGGCAGCTCCTATTCTATAACCACCCAATCCCACTCATATACTTGTCCAACCCGTGCTTGAAACAATCGAGGGACCCCACCTCCACAATGTTACGCGGCAATTGGTTCCACAAATCAACAACCCTGTTACTGAACCAGTATTTACCCAAGTCTTTCCTAAATCTAAACTTATCCAATTTATATCCATTGTTTCGTGTTCTGTCCTGCGTTGATACTTTTAATACCCTATTAATATCCCCCCGGTTATGTCCATTCATCCACTTGTAAACCTCTATCATGTCACCCCTAACTCTTCGCCTTTCCAGTGAATGCAACTTAAGCTTTGTTAATCTTTCTTCATATGAAAGATTTCTAATTTGGGGAATTAACTTAGTCATCCTACGCTGGACACGTTCAAGTGAATTTATATCCATTCTATAATATGGCGACCAAAACTGAACTGCATAATCTAAATGGGGCCTAACTAGAGCAAGATATAGCTTGAGAACCACACCAGGTGTCTTGTTACTAACGCTGCGATTAATAAATCCAAGTGTCCGATTTGCCTTATTACGAACATTTATGCATTGATCCTTTTGTTTTAAATTCTTACTAATCATAACTCCCAGATCCCTTTCGCAATCCGACTTCGCAATCACAACACCATCTAGCTCGTATCTTGTAACTCTATCATCATTACCTAACCTCAGAACTTTACATTTATCAGCATTAAACTGCATCTGCCAATCCTTTGACCATTTCAAAACCCTATCTAGATCAACTTGAAGTGATAGTGAGTCCTCCTCCGAATTAATTTCCCTACCGATTTTCGTATCATCGGCAAATTTGCAAATGTTGCTACTCAAACCTGAATCTAAATCATTTATATATATTATAAACAACAGAGGTCCCAGGACAGAGCCTTGAGGCACTCCACTTACAACATTTTCCCACTCTGACTTGATTCCATTTATACTAACTCTCTGTTTCCTTTGGTATAGCCATGCCCTAATCCAGCTTAATATAGCACCCCCAATACCATGAGACTCTATTTTTTTAATCAGTCTTTCATGTGGCACTGTATCAAAAGCTTTGCTAAAGTCAAGGTATACAACATCGCAATCCTTACCACTATCAACTGCCTCAACAATGCTAGAATAAAAAGATAACAAATTTGTTAAACATGAACGGCCATTTATAAAACCATGTTGCGACTCAATTATTAATTTATGTTTTTCAAGATGAAGACGAATTTTATTTGCTATTATAGATTCGAGTAACTTTCCCACAATAGACGTTAGGCTAATTGGTCGATAGTTAGACGCAAGTGATCTATCTCCTTTCTTAAAAACTGGTATCACATTAGCAACTTTCCAAAACTCTGGCACTCTGCCTGACTCTATTGATTTATTAAATATGGTTGACAGTGGGTCACAAAGCTCCTCTTTGCATTCTTTAAGCACCCTAGCAAACACTTCATCCGGCCCTGGGGATTTGTTTGGTTTGAGTTTTACTATTTGTTTAAGAACATCCTCCCTGGTAACTGCTAAACTCGTCAACCTGTCCTCGTCCCCACCCACATAGACTTGTTCGGCTGAAGGCATATTGTTAAGTTCCTCTTTAGTAAATACAGATACAAAATATTTATTAAAAATACTACTCATCTCTTCATCACTATCTGTTATTTGACCTGTCTCAGTTTTTAATGGACCTATCCTTTCCCTAGTCTTAGTACGATATAACTGAAAAAACCCTTTAGGATTTGTCTTTGCTTGCCCTGCTATGCGAACTTCATAGTTTCTTTTTGCTTTCCTTATCTCTTTTTTAACATTTCTAACCAGTTGTACGAATTCCTGTTCTAAAGTGACCTCCCCATTTTTAATCCTTTTGTACCAAGCTCTCTTTTTACCTATAAGGTTCTTCAAATTCTTTGTTATCCACTTTGGGTCATTAGTATACGATCTATTCAATTTGTATGGTATACTACGTTCCTGTGCTTTGTTTAGAATATTCTTAAATAAGTTATATATTGAATCCACATCGAAATCCCCATTTAAGTCACCTATCGCTGGGTTCATGTCTCGCTCCAAGACCGGCCCACACCCCATACCCAAGCCTTTCCAATCAATTTGACCCAAAAAATTTCTTAGGCTATTAAAATCAGCTTTTCGAAAATCTGGCACTTTAACAGAATTTTCTCCTACTGGTCTATTCCATTCTATGCTAAATCTGATTTCTTTGTGATCACTGCTCCCTAGCTCACTCCCTATTTCGATGTCATTAATTTGCGTTTCCCTGTTAGTTAACACTAAATCTAAAATATTATTTTCCCGTGTTGGTTCCTTAATGTGTTGCGTAAGAAAGCAATCGTCAATTAATTCTAGAAAATCTTCTACTTCACTATTCCCTGTTTTGTTCAACCAGTTTATTCCGCTAAAATTAAAGTCACCCATGACATAAATACTGTTAGATCTAGATGCTCTAGATATTTCATCCCATAGATGCTTTGCTTCCATTCTGTCTAAATTTGGTGGCCTATATATTACTCCTATTATAATATTATTAGCTTTTTCGTTTAATTCAATCCAAATAGTTTCTGTGTGTGGCTCTGTTTTGATTCCCTCTTTGAGACTACATTTCAAATTGTCCCTAACATATATGGCTACTCCACCTCCTCGTCTAATATATCTATCTGTGTGAAATAGTTTAAATCCATATATTTGGTATTCAGCTAATAGTTCTCTATTTTCTACATTCATCCACGTTTCGGTAAGTGCAATAATATCTATTTTTTCTGTGCAGACAAGAGCATTTAATTCGTTAATTTTATTTCTTAGACTTCTACTGTTAGTGTAATATACCCTAAGTGAATTGTTATTTTGCGGACCTTCTCTTTCCCTGGTCGTTTTGCCAATTCCTTTCTCCCACAAACACATACTTTTATTACCTCCTTCCTCCAAATCAATTCCCATACCTCTATCTACTAACAGTTTAAACCCAAACAAACACCTCTAACCACTTCTTCTAGCGAGTTCGCAACAGCAACAACCCCAGCTCTCGATAGATGCACCCCATCACGAGCATACATTTCATTTCTTCCATAGAAGTGTTCCCAGTTGCCTATGAAAGAAATCGAGCGAATTTCGCCGCTAGCGGCCAAAAATCGGGCGATTTTTGCCGCTAACGGCCGAAAACCGCGCTATTTTCGACGCTAGCGGCCAGAAACCATGCGATTTTTGCAGCTGGCGGGCAAAAATAGCGCGATTTTCGCCGCTACCGGCCAAAAACCGCGCGATTTTCGCCGCTAGCGGCCAAAAACATGCGATTTTCGCAGCTGGCGGGCAAAAATCGCGATTTTCGCTGCTACCGGCGAAAAACAGCGCGATTTTCGCCCCTAGCGGCCAAAAACCATGCGATTTTCGCAGCTGGCGTGCAAAAATCGCGATTTTCGCCGCTACCGGCCAAAAATAGCGCGATTTTCGCCGCTACCGGCCAAAAATAGCGCAATTTTCGCCGCTTGCGGCCAAAAACCGTGCAGTTTTCGACGCTAGCGGCCAGAAACCATGCGATTTTTGCAGCTGGCGGGCAAAAATCGCGCGAATTTCGCCGCTACCTGCCAACAATCGACCGATTTTCGCCGCTAGCGGCCAAAAAACGAGCAATTTTCGCCGCTAGCGGCAAAAAATGGGGCGATTTTCGCCGCTAGCGGCAAAAAATCGTGCAAATTTCGACGCTAGCGGCCAAAAATCGTGCGAATTTCGCCGCTAGCGGCCAAAAATCGCGCGTTTTTCGCCCCTAGCGGCCAGAAACTATGCGATTTTTGCAGCTGGCGGGCAAAAATCGCGATTTTCGCCGCTACCGGCCAAAAATAGCGCGATTTTCACCACTAGCGGCCAAAAACCGTGCGATTTTCGCCGCTAGCGGCCAAAAATCGGGCGGTTTTGGCGGCTAACGGCCGAAAACCGCGCTATTTTCGATGCTAGCGGCCAGAAACCATGCGATTTTTGCAGCTGGCGGGCAAAAATCGCGCGAACTTCGCCGCTACCTGCCAAAAATCGACCGATTTTCGCCTCTAGTGGCCAAAAAAGGTACTATTTTCGCCACTAGCGGCCAAAAATGGGGCGGATTTCGCCGCTAGCGGCCAAAAATCGTGCGATTTTCGCCGCTAGCGGTCAGAAACTTTGCGATTTTTGCAGCTGGCGGGCAAAAATAGCGCGATTTTCGCCGCTACCGGCCAAAAACTGCACTATTTTCGCCGCTAGCGGCCAAAAACATGCGATTTTCGCAGCTGGCGGGCAAAAATCGCGATTTTCGCCGCTACCGGCCAAAAATTGCGCGATTTTCGCCGCTACCGGCCAAAAATTGCGCGATTTTCGCCGCTACCGGCCAAAAACCGCGCGATTTTCGACGCTAGCGGCCAAAAACATGCGATTTTCGCAGCTGGCGGGCAAAAATCGCGATTTTCGCCGGTACCGGCCAAAAACCGCACCATTTTCGCCGCTAGCGGCCAAAAACATGCGATTTTCGCAGCTGGCGGCAAAAATCGCGATTTTCACCGCTACCGGCCAAAAATTGCGCGATTTTCTCCGCTACCGGCCAAAAATAGCGCGATTTTCGCCGCTTGCGGCCAAAAACCGTGCCATTTTCGCCGGTAGCGGCCAAAAATCGGGCGGTTTTTGCGGCTAACGGCCGAAAACCACGCTATTTTCGACGCTAGCGGCCAGAACCCATGCGATTTTTGCAGCTGGCGGGCAAAAATCGCGCGAATTTCGCCGCTACCTGCCAAAAATCGACCGATTTTCGCCGCTAGCCGCCAAAAAAAGGGCTATTTTGCCGCTAGCGGCCAAAAATTGGCGATTTTCGCGGCTAGCGGCCAAAAATCGTGCAAATTTCGACGCTAGCGGCCAAAAATCGTGCGAATTTCGCTCCTAGCGGCCAAAATTCGCGCGATTTTCGCCGCTAGCGGCCAAAAACATGCGATTTCCTCAGCTGGCGGGCAAAAATCGCGATTTTCGCCGCTACCGGCCAAAAATAGCGCGATTTTCACCACTAGCGGCCAAAAACCATGCTATTTTCGCCGCTAGCGGCCAAAAATCGGGCGGTTTTTGCGGCTAACGGCCGAAAACCGCGCTATTTTCGACGCTATCGGCCAGAAACCATGCGATTTTTGCAGCTGGGGGGCAAAAATCGCGCGAACTTCGCCGCTACCTGCCAAAAATCGACCGATTGTCGCCTCTAGTGGCCAAAAAAGGTACTATTTTCGCCACTAGCGGCCAAAAATGGGGCGGATTTCGCTGCTAGCGGCCAAAAATCGTGCGATTTTCGCCGCTAGCGGCCAGAAACTTTGTGATTTTTGCAGCTGGCGGGCAAAAATAGCGCGATTTTCGCCGCTACCGGCCAAAAACCGCACCATTTTCGCCGCTAGCGGCCAAAAACATGCGATTTTCGCAGCTGGCGGGCAAAAATCGCGATTTTCGCCGCTACCGGCCAAAAATTGCGCGATTTTCGCCGCTACCGGCCAAAAATTGCGCGATTTTCGCCGCTACCGGCCAAAAATTCGCCGCTAGCGGCCAAAAACATGCGATTTTCGCAGCTGGCGGGCAAAAATCGCGATTTTCGCCGCTACCGGCCAAAAATTGCGCGATTTTCTCCGCTACCGGCAAAAAATAGCGCGATTTTCGTCGCTAGCGGCCAAAAATCGGGCGGTTTTTGCGGCTAACGGCCGAAAACCACGCTATTTTCGACGCTAGCGGCCAGAAACCATGCTATTTTTGCAGCTGGCGGGCAAAAATCGCACGAATTTCGCCGCTACCTGCCAAAAATCGACCGATTTTGGCCGCTAGCGGCCAAAAAAGGGGCTATTTTCGCCGCTAGCGGCCAAAAATCGTGCAAATTTCGACGCTAGCGGCCAAAAATCGTGCGAATTTCGCTCCTAGTGGCCAAAATTCGCGCGATTTTCGCCGCTAGCGGCCAAAAACATGCGATTTCCGCAGCTGGCGGGCAAAAATCGCGATTTTCGCCGCTACCGGCCAAAAATAGCGCGACTTTCACCACTAGCGGCCAAAAACCATGCTATTTTCGCCGCTAGCGGCCAAAAATCAGGCGGTTTTTGCGGCTAACGGCCGAAAACCGCGCTATTTTCGATGCTAGCGGCCAGAAACCATGCGATTTTTGCAGCTGGCGGGCAAAAATCGCGCGAACTTCGCCGCTACCTGCCAAAAATCGACCGATTTTCGCCTCTAGTTGCCAAAAAAGGTACTATTTTCGCCACTAGCGGCCAAAAATGGGGCGGATTTCGCCGCTAGCGGCCAAAAATCGTGCGATTTTCGCCGCTAGCGGTCAGAAACTTTGCGATTTTTGCAGCTGGCGGGCAAAAATAGCGCGATTTTCGCCGCTACCGGCCAAAAACTGCACCATTTTCGCCGCTAGCGGCCAAAAACATGCGATTTTCGCAGCTGGCGGGCAAAAATCGCGATTTTCGCCGCAACCGGCCAAAAATTGCGCGATTTTCGCCGCTACCGGCCAAAAATAGCGCGATTTTCGCCGCTTGCGGCCAAAAACCGTGCCATTTTCGCCGCTAGCGGCCAAAAATCGGGCGGTTTTTGCGGCTAACGGCCGAAAACCACGCTATTTTCGACGCTAGCGGCCAGAACCCATGCGATTTTTGCAGCTGGGGGGCAAAAATCGCGCGAATTTCGCCGCTACCTGCCAAAAATCGACCGATTTTCGCCGCTAGCCGTCAAAAAAAGGGCTATTTTGCCGCTAGCGGCCAAAAATTGGCGATTTTCGCGGCTAGCGGCCAAAAATCGTGCAAATTTCGACGCTAGCGGCCAAAAATCGTGCGAATTTCGCTCCTAGCGGCCAAAATTCGCGCGATTTTCGCCGCTAGCGGCCAAAAACATGCGATTTCCTCAGCTGGCGGGCAAAAATCGCGATTTTCGCCGCTACCGGCCAAAAATAGCGCGATTTTCACCACTAGCGGCCAAAAACCATGCTATTTTCGCCGCTAGTGGCCAAAAATCGGGCGGTTTTTGCGGCTAACGGCCGAAAACCGCGCTATTTTCGACGCTAGCGGCCAGAAACCATGCGATTTTTGCAGCTGGGGGGCAAAAATCGCGCGAACTTCGCCGCTACCTGCCAAAAATCGACCGATTTTCGCCTCTAGTGGCCAAAAAAGGTACTATTTTCGCCACTAGCGGCCAAAAATGGGGCGGATTTCGCTGCTAGCGGCCAAAAATTGTGCGATTTTCGCCGCTAGCGGCCAGAAACTTTGTGATTTTTGCAGCTGGCGGGCAAAAATAGCGCGATTTTCGCCGCTACCGGCCAAAAACCGCACCATTTTCGCCGCTAGCGGCCAAAAACATGCGATTTTCGCAGCTGGCGGGCAAAAATCGCGATTTTCGCCGCTACCGGCCAAAAATAGCGCGATTTTCACCACTAGCGGCCAAAAACCATGCTATTTTCGCCGCTAGTGGCCAAAAATCGGGCGGTTTTTGCGGCTAACGGCCGAAAACCGCGCTATTTTCGACGCTAGCGGCCAGAAACCATGCGATTTTTGCAGCTGGCGGGCAAAAATAGCGCGATTTTCGCCGCTACCGGCCAAAAACCGCGCGATTTTCGCCGCTAGCGGCCAAAAACATGCGATTTTCGCAGCTGGCGGGCAAAAATCGCGATTTTCGCCGCTACCGGCCAAAAATAGCGCGATTTTCGCCTCTAGCGGCCAAAAACCATGCGATTTTCGCAGCTGGCGTGCAAAAATCGCGATTTTCGCCGCTACCGGCCAAAAATAGCGCGATTTTCGCCGCTTGCGGCCAAAAACCGTGCAGTTTTCGACGCTAGCGGCCAGAAATCATGCGATTTTTGCAGCTGGCGGGCAAAAATCGCGCGAATTTCGCCGCTACCTGCCAAAAATCGACCGATTTTCGCCGCTAGCGGCCAAAAAACGGGCAATTTTCGCCGCTAGCGGCCAAAAATGGGGCAATTTTCGCCGCTTGCGGCCAAAAATCGTGCAAATTTCGACGCTAGCGGCCAAAAATCGTGCGAATTTCGCCGCTAGCGGCCAAAAATCGCGCGTTTTTCGCCCCTAGCGGTCAGAAACTATGCGATTTTTGCAGCTGGCGGGCAAAAATAGCACGATTTTCGCCGCTAGCGGCCAAAAACATGCGATTTTCGCAGCTGGCGGGCACAAATCGCGTTTTTCGCCGCTACCGGCCAAAAATAGCGCGATTTTCGCCGCTAGCGGCCAAAAACCGTGCGATTTTTGCCACTAGCGGCCAAAAAAGGGCCTATTTTCGCCGCTAGCGGCCAAAAAAGGGGCTATTTTCGCCGCGAGCGGCCAAAAACAGGCGATTTTCGCAGCTGGCAGGCAAAAATCGCGATTTTCGACGCTACCGGCCAAAAATAGCGCGATTTTCACCGCTAGCGGCCAAAAATAGCGCGATTTTCACCGCTAGCGGCCAAAAATAGCGCGATTTTCGCCGCTAGCGGCCAAAAACCGTGCGATTTTCGCCGCTAGCGCCCAAAAATCGGGCGGTTTTTGCGGCTAACGGCCGAAAACCTCGGTATTTTCGACGCTAGCGGCCAGAAACCATGCGATTTTTGCAGCTGGCGGGCAAAAATCGCGCGAATTTCGCGGCTACCTGCCAAAAATCGACCGATTTTCGCCGCTAGCGGCCAAAAAAGGGGCTATTTTCGCCGCTAGCGGCCAAAAATGGGG
This sequence comes from Procambarus clarkii, assembly GCF_040958095.1. Lineage (NCBI taxonomy): Eukaryota > Metazoa > Arthropoda > Malacostraca > Decapoda > Cambaridae > Procambarus > Procambarus clarkii. The sequence continues at coordinate 15,767,645 of NC_091216.1, read as the reverse complement.
TAATTTTCGCCGTTAGCGGCCAAAAATCGTGCAAATTTCGACGCTAGCGGCCAGAAATCGTGCGAATTTCGCCGCTAGCGCCCAAAAATCGCGCGATTTTCGCTGCTAGCGGCCAGAAACTATGCCATTTTTGCAGCTGGCGGGCAAAAATAGCACGATTTTCGCCGCTAGCGGCCAAAAACATGCGATTTTCGCAGCTGGCGGGCACAAATCGCGTTTTTCGCCGCTACCGGCCAAAAATAACGCGATTTTCGCCGCTAGCGGCCAAAAACCGTGCGATTTTCGCCGCTAGCGGCCAGAAATTTTGCGATTTTTGCAGCTGGGGGGCAAAAATAGCGCGATTTTCGCCTCTACAGGCCAAAAACAGCGCTATTTTCGACGCTAGCGGCCAGAAACCATGCGATTTTTGCAGCTGGCGGGCAAAAATCGCGCAAATTTCGCCGATACCTGCCAAAAATCGACCGATTTTCGCCGCCAGCGGCCAAAAAAGGGGCTATTTTCGCCGCTAGCAGCCAAAAATGGGGCGATTTTCGCGGCTAGATGGCAAAAATCGTGCAAATTTCGACGCTAGCGGCCAAACATCGTGCGATTTTCGCCGCTAGCGGCCAAAAACATGCGATTTTCGCAGCTGGCGGGCAAAAATAGCGCGATTTTCGCCGCTACCGGCCAAAAATAGCGCGATTTTCGCCTCTAGCGGCCAAAAACCATGCGATTTTCGCAGCTGGCGTGCAAAAATCGCGATTTTCGCCGCTACCGGCCAAAAATAGCGCGATTTTCGCCGCTAGCGGCCAAAAACATGCGATTTTCGCAGCTGGCGGGCAAAAATAGCGCGATTTTCGCCGCTACCGGCCAAAAATAGCGCGATTTTCGCCTCTAGCGGCCAAAAACCATGCGATTTTCGCAGCTGGCGTGCAAAAATCGCGATTTTCGCCGCTACCGGCAAAAAATAGCGCGATTTTCGCCGCTTGCGGCCAAAAACCGTGCGGTTTTCGACGCTAGCGGCCAGAAACCATGCGATTTTTGCAGCTGGCGGGCAAAAATCGCGCGAATTTCGCCGCTACCTGCCAAAAATCTACCGATTTTCGCCGCTAGCGGCCAAAAAACGGGCAATTTTCGCCGCTAGCGGCAAAAAATGGGGCGATTTTCGCCGCTAACGGCCAAAAACCGCACCATTTTTGCCGCTAGCGGTCAAAAACATGCGATTTTCGCAGCTGGAGGGCAAAAATCACAATTTTCGCCGCTACCGGCCAAAAATAGCGCGATTTTTGCCGCTAGCGGCCAAAAATAGCGGGATTTTCGCCGCTAGCGGCCAAAAACCGTGCGATTTTCGCCGCTAGCGGCCAAAAATCGGGCGGTTTTTGCGGCTAACGGCCGAAAACCGCGGTATTTTCGACGCTAACGGCCAGAAACCATGCGATTTTTGCAGCTGGCGGGCAAAAATCGCGCGAATTTCGCCGCTACCTGCCAAAAATCGACCGATTTTCGCCGCTAGCGGCCAAAAAAGGGGCTATTTTCGCCGCTAGCGGCCAAAAATGGGGCGATTTTTGCGGCTAGCGGCCAAAAATCGTGCAAATTTCGACGCTAGCGGCCAGAAACTATGCGATTTTTGCAGCTGGCGGGCAAAAATCGCGATTTTCGCCGCTACCGGCCAAAAATAGCGCGATTTTCGCCTCTAGCGGCCAAAAATCATGCGATTTTCGCAGCTGGCGTGCAAAAATCGCGATTTTCGCCACTACCGGCCAAAAATAGCGCGATTTTCGCCGCTTGTGGCCAGAAACCATGCGATTTTTGCAGCTGGCGGGCAAAAATCGCGCGAATTTCGACGCTACCTGCCAAAAATCGACCGATTTTCGCCGCTAGCGGCCAAAAAAACGGGCAATTTTCGCCGCTAGCGGCCAAAAATGGGGCGATTTTCGCCGCTAGCGGCAAAAAATCGTGCAAATTTCGACGCTAGCGGCCAAAAATCGTGCGAATTTCGCCGCTAGCGGCCAAAAATCGCGCGATTTTCGCCCCTAGTGGCCAGAAACTATGTGATTTTTGCAGCTGGCAGGCAAAAATCGCGTGAATTTCGACGCTACCTGCCAAAAATCGACCGATTTTCGCCGCTAGCGGCCAAAAAAGGGCCTATTTTCGCCGCTAGCGGCCAAAAAAGGGCCTATTTTCGCCGCTAGCGGCCAAAAAAGGGGCTATTTTCGCCGCTAGCGGCCAAAAATGGGGCGATTTTCGCCGCTAGCGGCCAAAAATCGTGCGATTTTCGCCGCTAGCGGCCAGAACTTTGCGATTTTTGCAGCTGGCGGGCAAAAATAGCGCGATTTTCGCCGCTACAGGCCAAAAACAGCGCTATTTTCGACGCTAGCGGCCAGAAACCATGCGATTTTTGTAGCTGGTGGGCAAAAATCGCGCGAATTTCGCCGCAACCTGCCAAATATCGACCGATTTTCGCCGCTAGCGGCCAAAAAAGGGCTATTTTCGCCGCTAGCGGCCAAAAATGGAGCGATTTTCGCGGCTAGCGGCCAAAAATCATGCAAATTTCGACGCTAGCGGCCAAAAATCGTGCGAATTTCACCGCTAGCGGCCAAAAATCGCGCGATTTTCGCCCCTAGTGGCCAGAAACTATGCGATTTTTGCAGCTGGCAGGCAAAAATCGCGTGAATTTCGACGCTACCTGCCAAAAATCGACCGATTTTCGCCGCTAGCGGCCAAAAAAGGGCCTATTTTCGCCGCTAGCGGCCAAAAAAGGGGCTATTTTCGCCGCTAGCGGCCAAAAATGGGGCGATTTTCGCCGCTAGCGGCCAAAAATCGTGCGATTTTTGCCGCTAGCGGCCAGAACTTTGCGATTTTTGCAGCTGGCGGGCAAAAATAGCGCGATTTTCGCCGCTACAGGCCAAAAACAGCGCTATTTTCGACGCTAGCGGCCAGAAACCATGCGATTTTTGCAGCTGGTGGGCAAAAATCGCGCGAATTTCGCCGCAACCTGCCAAATATCGACCGATTTTCGCCGCTAGCGGCCAAAAAAGGGGCTATTTTCGCCGCTAGCGGCCAAAAATGGGACGGATTTCGCCGCTAGCGGCCAAAAATCGTGCGATTTTTGCCGCTAGCGGCCAGAAACTTTGCGATTTTTGCAGCTTGCGGGCAAAAATAGCGCGATTTTCGCTGCTACCGGCCAAAAACCGCACCATTTTTGCCGCTAGCGGCCAAAAACCGTGCGTTTTTCGCCGCTAGCGGCCAAAAATCGTGCGAATTTCGCCGCTAGCGGCCAAAAATCGCGCGATTTTCGCCCCTAGCGGCCAGAAACTATGCGATTTTTGCAGCTGGCGGGCAAAAATCGCGTGAATTTCGACGCTACCTGCCAAAAATCGACCGATTTTCGCCGCTAGCGGCCAAAAAAGGGCCTATTTTCGCCGCTACCGGCCAAAAAAGGAGCTATTTTCGCCGCTAGCGGCCAAAAATCGTGCGATTTTCGCCGCTACAGGCCAAAAACCGCGCTATTTTCGACGCTAGCGGCCAGAAACCATGCGATTTTTGCAGCTGGCGGGCAAAAATCGCGATTTTCGCCGCTACCGGCCAAAAATAGCGCGATTTTCGCCTCTAGCGGCCAAAAACCATGCGATTTTCGCAGCTGGCGTGCAAAAATCGCGATTTTCGCCGCTACCGGCCAAAAATAACGCGATTTTCGCCGCTACAGGCCAAAAACAGCGCTATTTTCGACGCTAGCGGCCAGAAACCATGCGATTTTTGCAGCTGGCGGGCAAAAATCGCGCAAATTTCGCCGATACCTGCCAAAAATCGACCGATTTTCGCCGCCAGCGGCCAAAAAAGGGGCTATTTTCGCCGCTAGCAGCCAAAAATGGGGCGATTTTCGCGGCTAGATGGCAAAAATCGTGCAAATTTCGACGCTAGCGGCCAAACATCGTGCGATTTTCGCCGCTAGCGGCCAAAAACATGCGATTTTCGCAGCTGGCGGGCAAAAATAGCGCGATTTTCGCCGCTACCGGCCAAAAATAGCGCGATTTTCGCCTCTAGCGGCCAAAAACCATGCGATTTTCGCAGCTGGCGTGCAAAAATCGCGATTTTCGCCGCTACCGGCCAAAAATAGCGCGATTTTCGCCGCTAGCGGCCAAAAACATGCGATTTTCGCAGCTGGCGGGCAAAAATAGCGCGATTTTCGCCGCTACCGGCCAAAAATAGCGCGATTTTCGCCTCTAGCGGCCAAAAACCATGCGATTTTCGCAGCTGGCGTGCAAAAATCGCGATTTTCGCCGCTACCGGCAAAAAATAGCGCGATTTTCGCCGCTTGCGGCCAAAAACCGTGCGGTTTTCGACGCTAGCGGCCAGAAACCATGCGATTTTTGCAGCTGGCGGGCAAAAATCGCGCGAATTTCGCCGCTACCTGCCAAAAATCTACCGATTTTCGCCGCTAGCGGCCAAAAAAACGGGCAATTTTCGCCGCTAGCGGCAAAAAATGGGGCGATTTTCGCCGCTAACGGCCAAAAACCGCACCATTTTTGCCGCTAGCGGTCAAAAACATGCGATTTTCGCAGCTGGAGGGCAAAAATCACAATTTTCGCCGCTACCGGCCAAAAATAGCGCGATTTTCGCCGCTAGCGGCCAAAAATAGCGCGATTTTCGCCGCTAGCGGCCAAAAACCGTGCGATTTTCGCCGCTAGCGGCCAAAAATCGGGCGGTTTTTGCGGCTAACGGCCGAAAACCGCGGTATTTTCGACGCTAGCGGCCAGAAACCATGCGATTTTTGCAGCTGGCGGGCAAAAATCGCGCGAATTTCGCCGCTACCTGCCAAAAATCGACCGATTTTCGCCGCTAGCGGCCAAAAAAGGGGCTATTTTCGCCGCTAGCGGCCAAAAATGGGGCGATTTTTGCGGCTAGCGGCCAAAAATCGTGCAAATTTCGACGCTAGCGGCCAGAAACTATGCGATTTTTGCAGCTGGCGGGCAAAAATCGCGATTTTCGCCGCTACCGGCCAAAAATAGCGCGATTTTCGCCTCTAGCGGCCAAAAATCATGCGATTTTCGCAGCTGGCGTGCAAAAATCGCGATTTTCGCCACTACCGGCCAAAAATAGCGCGATTTTCGCCGCTTGTGGCCAGAAACCATGCGATTTTTGCAGCTGGCGGGCAAAAATCGCGCAAATTTCGACGCTACCTGCCAAAAATCGACCGATTTTCGCCGCTAGCGGCCAAAAAACGGGCAATTTTCGCCGCTAGCGGCCAAAAATGGGGCGATTTTCGCCGCTAGCGGCAAAAAATCGTGCAAATTTCGACGCTAGCGGCCAAAAATCGTGCGAATTTCGCCGCTAGCGGCCAAAAATCGCGCGATTTTCGCCCCTAGTGGCCAGAAACTATGTGATTTTTGCAGCTGGCAGGCAAAAATCGCGTGAATTTCGACGCTACCTGCCAAAAATCGACCGATTTTCGCCGCTAGCGGCCAAAAAAGGGCCTATTTTCGCCGCTAGCGGCCAAAAAAGGGCCTATTTTCGCCGCTAGCGGCCAAAAAAAGGGGCTATTTTCGCCGCTAGCGGCCAAAAATGGGGCGATTTTCGCCGCTAGCGGCCAAAAATCGTGCGATTTTCGCCGCTAGCGGCCAGAACTTTGCGATTTTTGCAGCTGGCGGGCAAAAATAGCGCGATTTTCGCCGCTACAGGCCAAAAACAGCGCTATTTTCGACGCTAGCGGCCAGAAACCATGCGATTTTTGTAGCTGGTGGGCAAAAATCGCGCGAATTTCGCCGCAACCTGCCAAATATCGACCGATTTTCGCCGCTAGCGGCCAAAAAAGGGCTATTTTCGCCGCTAGCGGCCAAAAATGGAGCGATTTTCGCGGCTAGCGGCCAAAAATCATGCAAATTTCGACGCTAGCGGCCAAAAATCGTGCGAATTTCACCGCTAGCGGCCAAAAATCGCGCGATTTTCGCCCCTAGTGGCCAGAAACTATGCGATTTTTGCAGCTGGCAGGCAAAAATCGCGTGAATTTCGACGCTACCTGCCAAAAATCGACCGATTTTCGCCGCTAGCGGCCAAAAAAGGGCCTATTTTCGCCGCTAGCGGCCAAAAAAGGGGCTATTTTCGCCGCTAGCGGCCAAAAATGGGGCGATTTTCGCCGCTAGCGGCCAAAAATCGTGCGATTTTTGCCGCTAGCGGCCAGAACTTTGCGATTTTTGCAGCTGGCGGGCAAAAATAGCGCGATTTTCGCCGCTACAGGCCAAAAACAGCGCTATTTTCGACGCTAGCGGCCAGAAACCATGCGATTTTTGCAGCTGGTGGGCAAAAATCGCGCGAATTTCGCCGCAACCTGCCAAATATCGACCGATTTTCGCCGCTAGCGGCCAAAAAAGGGGCTATTTTCGCCGCTAGCGGCCAAAAATGGGACGGATTTCGCCGCTAGCGGCCAAAAATCGTGCGATTTTTGCCGCTAGCGGCCAGAAACTTTGCGATTTTTGCAGCTTGCGGGCAAAAATAGCGCGATTTTCTCTGCTACCGGCCAAAAACCGCACCATTTTTGCCGCTAGCGGCCAAAAACCGTGCGTTTTTCGCCGCTAGCGGCCAAAAATCGTGCGAATTTCGCCGCTAGCGGCCAAAAATCGCGCGATTTTCGCCCCTAGCGGCCAGAAACTATGCGATTTTTGCAGCTGGCGGGCAAAAATCGCGTGAATTTCGACGCTACCTGCCAAAAATCGACCGATTTCGCCGCTAGCGGCCAAAAAAGGGCCTATTTTCGCCGCTACCGGCCAAAAAAGGAGCTATTTTCGCCGCTAGCGGCCAAAAATCGTGCGATTTTCGCCGCTACAGGCCAAAAACCGCGCTATTTTCGACGCTAGCGGCCAGAAACCATGCGATTTTTGCAGCTGGCGGGCAAAAATCGCGATTTTCGCCGCTACCGGCCAAAAATAGCGCGATTTTCGCCTCTAGCGGCCAAAAACCATGCGATTTTCGCAGCTGGCGTGCAAAAATCGCGATTTTCGCCGCTACCGGCCAAAAATAACGCGATTTTCGCCGCTTGCGGCCAAAAACCGTGCAGTTTTCGACGCTAGCGGCCAGAAATCATGCGATTTTTGCAGCTGGCGGGCAAAAATCGCGCGAATTTCGCCGCTACCTGCCAAAAATCGACCGATATTCGCCGCTAGCGGCCAAAAAACGGGCAATTTTCGCCGCTAGCGGCCAAAAATGGGGCAATTTTCGCCGCTTGCGGCCAAAAATCGTGCAAATTTCGACGCTAGCGGCCAAAAATCGTGCGAATTTCGCCGCTAGCGGCCAAAAATCGCGCGTTTTTCGCCCCTAGCGGTCAGAAACTATGCGATTTTTGCAGCTGGCGGGCAAAAATCGCGTGAATTTCGCCGCTACCTGCCAAAAATCGACCGATTTTTGCCACTAGCGGCCAAAAAAGGGCCTATTTTCGCCGCTAGCGGCCAAAAAAGGGGCTATTTTCGCCGCTAGCGGCCAAAAACAGGCGATTTTCGCAGCTGGCAGGCAAAAATCGCGATTTTCGACGCTACCGGCCAAAAATAGCGCGATTTTCGCCGCTAGCGGCCAAAAACCGTGCGATTTTCGCCGCTAGCGCCCAAAAATCGGGCGGTTTTTGCGGCTAACGGCCGAAAACCTCGGTATTTTCGACGCTAGCGGCCAGAAACCATGCGATTTTTGCAGCTGGCGGGCAAAAATCGCGCGAATTTCGCGGCTACCTGCCAAAAATCGACCGATTTTCGCCGCTAGCGGCCAAAAAAGGGGCTATTTTCGCCCCTAGCGGCCAAAAATGGGGTAATTTTCGCCGTTAGCGGCCAAAAATCGTGCAAATTTCGACGCTAGCGGCCAGAAATCGTGCGAATTTCGCCGCTAGCGCCCAAAAATCGCGCGATTTTCGCTGCTAGCGGCCAGAAACTATGCCATTTTTGCAGCTGGCGGGCAAAAATAGCACGATTTTCGCCGCTAGCGGCCAAAAACATGCGATTTTCGCAGCTGGCGGGCACAAATCGCGTTTTTCGGCGCTACCGGCCAAAAATAGCGCGATTTTCGCCGCTAGCGGCCAAAAACCGTGCGATTTTCGCCGCTAGCGGCCAGAAACTTTGCGATTTTTGCAGCTGGGGGGCAAAAATAGCGCGATTTTCGCCGCTACAGGCCAAAAACAGCGCTATTTTCGACGCTAGCGGCCAGAAACCATGCGATTTTTGCAGCTGGGGGGCAAAAATCGCGCGAATTTCGCCGCTACCTGCCAAAAATCGACCGATTTTCGCCGCTAGCGGCCAAAAAAGGGGCTATTTTCGCCGCTAGCGGCCAAAAATGGGGCGATTTTTGCGGCTAGCGGCCAAAAATCGTGCAAATTTCGACGCTAGCGGCCAGAAACTATGCGATTTTTGCAGCTGGCGGGCAAAAATCGCGATTTTCGCCGCTACCGGCCAAAAATAGCGCGATTTTCGCCTCTAGCGGCCAAAAATCATGCGATTTTCGCAGCTGGCGTGCAAAAATCGCGATTTTCGCCACTACCGGCCAAAAATAGCGCGATTTTCGCCGCTTGTGGCCAGAAACCATGCGATTTTTGCAGCTGGCGGGCAAAAATCGCGCGAATTTCGACGCTACCTGCCAAAAATCGACCGATTTTCGCCGCTAGCGGCCAAAAAACGGGCAATTTTCGCCGCTAGCGGCCAAAAATGGGGCAATTTTCGCCGTTAGCGGCCAAAAATCGTGCAAATTTCGACGCTAGCGGCCAAAAATCGTGCGAATTTCGCCGCTAGCGGCCAAAAATCGCGCGATTTTCGCTGCTAGCGGCCAGAAACTATGCGATTTTTGCAGCTGGCGGGCAAAAATAGCGCGATTTTCGCCGCTACCGGCCAAAAATAGCGCGATTTTCGCCGCAAGCGGCCAAAAACCGTGCGATTTTCGCCGCTAGCGGCCAAAAATCGGGCGGTTTTGGCGGCTAACGGCCAAAAACCGCGCTATTTTCGACGCTAGCGGCCAGAAACCATGCGATTTTTGCAGCTGGCAGGCAAAAATCGCGCAAATTTCGACGCTACCTGCCAAAAATCGACCGATTTTCGCCGCTAGCGGCCAAAAAAACGGGCAATTTTCGCCGCTAGCGGCCAAAAATGGGGCGATTTTCGCCGCTAGCGGCAAAAAATCGTGCAAATTTCGACGCTAGCGGCCAAAAATCGTGCGAATTTCGCCGCTAGCGGCCAAAAATCGCGCGATTTTCGCCCCTAGTGGCCAGAAACTATGTGATTTTTGCAGCTGGCAGGCAAAAATCGCGTGAATTTCGACGCTACCTGCCAAAAATCGACCGATTTTCGCCGCTAGCGGCCAAAAAAGGGCCTATTTTCGCCGCTAGCGGCCAAAAAAGGGGCTATTTTCGCCGCTAGCGGCCAAAAATGGGGCGATTTTCGCCGCTAGGGGCCAAAAATCGTGCGATTTTCGCCGCTACAGGCCAAAAACCGCGCTATTTTCGACGCTAGCGGCCAGAAACCATGCGATTTTCGCAGCTGGCGTGCAAAAATCGCGATTTTCGCCGCTACCGGCCAAAAATAGCGCGATTTTCGCCGCTTGCGGCCAAAAACCGTGCAGTTTTCGACGCTAGCGGCCAGAAATCATGCGATTTTTGCAGCTGGCGGGCAAAAATCGCGCGAATTTCGCCGCTACCTGCCAAAAATCTACCGATTTTCGCCGCTAGCGGCCAAAAAACGGGCAATTTTCGCCGCTAGCGGCAAAAAATGGGGCGATTTTCGCCGCTAGCGGCAAAAAATCGTGCGAATTTCGCCGCTAGCGGGCAGAAACTTTGCGATTTATGCAGCTGGCGGGCAAAAATAGCGCGATTTTCGCCGCTAACGGCCAAAAACCGCACCATTTTTGCCGCTAGCGGTCAAAAACATGTGATTTTCGCAGCTGGAGGGCAAAAATCACAATTTTCGCCGCTAGCGGCCAAAAATAGCGCGATTTTCGCCGCTAGCGGCCAAAAATAGCGCGATTTTCGCCGCTAGCTCCCAAAAACCGTGCGATTTTCGCCGCTAGCGGTCAAAAATCGGGCGGTTTTTGCGGCTAACGGCCGAAAACCGCGGTATTTTCGACGCTAGCGGCCAGAAACCATGCGATTTTTGCAGCTGGCGGGCAAAAATCGCGCGAATTTCGCGGCTACCTGCCAAAAATCGACCGATTTTCGCCGCTAACGGCCAAAAAAGGGGCTATTTTCGCCGCTAGCGGCCAAAAATGGGGTAATTTTCGCCGTTAGCAGCCAAAAATCGTGCAAATTTCGACGCTAGCGGCCAGAAATCGTGCGAATTTCGCCGCTAGCGCCCAAAAATCGCGCGATTTTCGCTGCTAGCGGCCAGAAACTATGCCATTTTTGCAGCTGGCGGGCAAAAATAGCACGATTTTCGCCGCTAGCGGCCAAAAACATGCGATTTTCGCAGCTGGCGGGCACAAATCGCGTTTTTCGCCGCTACCGGCCAAAAATAGCGCGATTTTCGCCGCTAGCGGCCAAAAACCGTGCGATTTTCGCCGCTAGCGGCCAAAAACCGTGCGATTTTCGCCGCTAGCGGCCAGAAACTTTGCGATTTTTGCAGCTGGGGGGCAAAAATAGCGCGATTTTCGCCGCTACAGGCCAAAAACAGCGCTATTTTCGACGCTAGCGGCCAGAAACCATGCGATTTTTGCAGCTGGCGGGCAAAAATCGCACGAATTTCGCCGATACCTGCCAAAAATCGACCGATTTTCGCCGCCAGCGGCCAAAAAAGGGGCTATTTTCGCCGCTAGCAGCCAAAAATCGTGCGAATTTCGCCGCTAGATGGCAAAAATCGTGCAAATTTCGACGCTAGCGGCCAAACATCGTGCGATTTTCGCCGCTAGCGGCCAAAAACATGCGATTTTCGCAGCTGGCGGGCAAAAATAGCGCGATTTTCGCCTCTAGCGGCCAAAAACCATGCGATTTTCGCAGCTGGCGTGCAAAAATCGCGATTTTCGCCGCTACCGGCCAAAAATAGCGCGATTTTCGCCGCTACCGGCCAAAAATAGCGCGATTTTCGCCGCTAGCGGCCAAAAACATGCGATTTTCGCAGCTGGCGGGCAAAAATAGCGCGATTTTCGCCGCTACCGGCCAAAAATAGCGCGATTTTCGCCTCTAGCGGCCAAAAACCATGCGATTTTCGCAGCTGGCGTGCAAAAATCGCGATTTTCGCCGCTACCGGCCAAAAATAGCGCGATTTTCGCCGCTTGCGGCCAAAAACCGTGCGGTTTTCGACGCTAGCGGCCAGAAACCATGCGATTTTTGCAGCTGGCGGGCAAAAATCGCGCGAATTTCGCCGCTACCTGCCAAAAATCGACCGATTTTCGCCGCTAGCGGCCAAAAAAGGGGCTATTTTCGCCGCTAGCGGCCAAAAATGGGGCGATTTTTGCGGCTAGCGGCCAAAAATCGTGCAAATTTCGACGCTAGCGGCCAGAAACTATGCGATTTTTGCAGCTGGCGGGCAAAAATCGCGATTTTCGCCGCTACCGGCCAAAAATAGCGCGATTTTCGCCTCTAGCGGCCAAAAATCATGCGATTTTCGCAGCTGGCGTGCAAAAATCGCGATTTTCGCCACTACCGGCCAAAAATAGCGCGATTTTCGCCGCTTGTGGCCAGAAACCATGCGATTTTTGCAGCTGGCGGGCAAAAATCGCGCGAATTTCGACGCTACCTGCCAAAAATCGACCGATTTTCGCCGCTAGCGGCCAAAAAACGGGCAATTTTCGCCGCTAGCGGCCTAAAATGGGGCAATTTTCGCCGTTAGCGGCCAAAAATCGTGCAAATTTCGACGCTAGCGGCCAAAAATCGTGCGAATTTCGCCGCTAGCGGCCAAAAATCGCGCGATTTTCGCTGCTAGCGGCCAGAAACTATGCGATTTTTGCAGCTGGCGGGCAAAAATAGCGCGATTTTCGCCGCTACCGGCCAAAAATAGCGCGATTTTCGCCGCAAGCGGCCAAAAACCGTGCGATTTTCGCCGCTAGCGGCCAAAAATCGGGCGGTTTTGGCGGCTAACGGCCAAAAACCGCGCTATTTTCGACGCTAGCGGCCAGAAACCATGCGATTTTTGCAGCTGGCAGGCAAAAATCGCGCAAATTTCGACGCTACCTGCCAAAAATCGACCGATTTTCGCCGCTAGCGGCCAAAAAACGGGCAATTTTCGCCGCTAGCGGCCAAAAATGGGGCGATTTTCGCCGCTAGCGGCAAAAAATCGTGCAAATTTCGACGCTAGCGGCCAAAAATCGAGCGAATTTCACCGCTAGCGGCCAAAAATCGCGCGATTTTCGCCCCTAGTAGCCAGAAACTATGCGATTTTTGCAGCTGGCAGGCAAAAATCGCGTGAATTTCGACGCTACCTGCCAAAAATCGACCGATTTTCGCCGCTAGCGGCCAAAAAAGGGCCTATTTTCGCCGCTAGCGGCCAAAAAAGGGGCTATTTTCGCCGCTAGCGGCCAAAAATGGGGCGATTTTCGCCGCTAGCGGCCAAAAATCGTGCGATTTTCGCCGCTAGCGGCCAGAACTTTGCGATTTTTGCAGCTGGCGGGCAAAAATAGCGCGATTTTCGCCGCTACAGGCCAAAAACAGCGCTATTTTCGACGCTAGCGGCCAGAAACCATGCGATTTTTGCAGCTGGTGGGCAAAAATCGCGCGAATTTCGCCGCAACCTGCCAAATATCGACCGATTTTCGCCGCTAGCGGCCAAAAAAGGGCTATTTTCGCCGCTAGCGGCCAAAAATGGAGCGATTTTCGCGGCTAGCGGCCAAAAATCATGCAAATTTCGACGCTAGCGGCCAAAAATCGTGCGATTTTTGCCGCTAGCGGCCAAAAACATGCGATTTTCGCAGCTGGCGGGCAAAAATCGCGATTTTCGCCGCTACCGGCCAAAAATAGCGCGATTTTCGCCTCTAGCGGCCAAAAACCATGGGATTTTTGCAGCTGGCGTGCAAAAATCGCAAATATCGCCGCTATCGGCCAAAAATAGCGCGATTTTCGCCGCTTGCGGCCAAAAACCGTGCGGTTTTCGCCGCTAGCGGCCAAAAATCGGGCGATTTTTGCCGCTAACGGCCGAAATCTGAGCTATTTTCGACGCTAGCGGCCAGAAACCATGCGATTTTTGCAGCTGGCGGGCAAAAATCGCGCGAATTTCACCACTACCTGCCAAAAATCGACCGATTTTCGCCGCTAGCGGCCAAAAAAGGGGCTATTTTCGCCGATAGCGGCCAAAAATGGGACGGATTTCGCCGCTAGCGGCCAAAAATCGTGCGATTTTCGCCGCTAGCGGCCAGAAACTTTGCGATTTTTGCAGCTTGCGGGCAAAAATAGCGCGATTTTCGCTGCTACCGGCCAAAAACCGCACCATTTTTGCCGCTAGCGGCCAAAAACCGTGCGTTTTTCGCCGCTAGCGGCCAAAAATCGTGCGAATTTCGCCGCTAGCGGCCAAAAATCGCGCGATTTTCGCCCCTAGCGGCCAGAAACTATGCGATTTTTGCAGCTGGCGGGCAAAAATCGCGTGAATTTCGACGCTACCTGACAAAAATCGACCGATTTTCGCCGCTAGCGGCCAAAAAAGGGCCTATTTTCGCCGCTACCGGCCAAAAAAGGAGCTATTTTCGCCGCTAGCGGCCAAAAATGGGGCGATTTTCGCCGCTAGCGGCCAAAAATCGTGCGATTTTCGCCGCTACAGGCCAAAAACCGTGCTATTTTCGACGCTAGCGGCCAGAAACCATGCGATTTTTGCAGCTGGCGGGCAAAAATCGCGATTTTCGCCGCTACCGGCCAAAAATAGCGCGATTTTCGCCTCTAGCGGCCAAAAACCATGCGATTTTCGCAGCTGGCGTGCAAAAATCGCGATTTTCGCCGCTACCGGCCAAAAATAGCGCGATTTTCGCCGCTTGCGGCCAAAAACCGTGCAGTTTTCGACGCTAGCGGCCAGAAATCATGCGATTTTTGCAGCTGGCGGGCAAAAATCGCGCGAATTTCGCCGCTACCTGCCAAAAATCGACCGATTTTCGCCGCTAGCGGCCAAAAAACGGGCAATTTTCGCCGCTAGCGGCCAAAAATGGGGCAATTTTCGCCGCTTGCGGCCAAAAATCGTGCAAATTTCGACGCTAGCGGCCAAAAATCGTGCGAATTTCGCCGCTAGCGGCCAAAAATCGCGCGTTTTTCGCCCCTAGCGGTCAGAAACTATGCGATTTTTGCAGCTGGCGGGCAAAAATCGCGTGAATTTCGCCGCTACCTGCCAAAAATCGACCGATTTTTGCCACTAGCGGCCAAAAAAGGGCCTATTTTCGCCGCTAGCGGCCAAAAAAGGGGCATTTTTCGCCGCTAGCGGCCAAAAACAGGCGATTTTCGCAGCTGGCAGGCAAAAATCGCGATTTTCGACGCTACCGGCCAAAAATAGCGCGATTTTCACCGCTAGCGGCCAAAAATAGCGCGATTTTCGCCGCTAGCGGCCAAAAACCGTGCGATTTTCGCCGCTAGCGCCCAAAAATCGGGCGGTTTTTGCGGCTAACGGCCGAAAACCTCGGTATTTTCGACGCTAGCGGCCAGAAACCATGCGATTTTTGCAGCTGGCGGGCAAAAATCGCGCGAATTTCGCGGCTACCTGCCAAAAATCGACCGATTTTCGCCGCTAGCGGCCAAAAAAGGGGCTATTTTCGCCGCTAGCGGCCAAAAATGGGGTAATTTTCGCCGTTAGCGGCCAAAAATCGTGCAAATTTCGACGCTAGCGGCCAGAAATCGTGCGAATTTCGCCGCTAGCGCCCAAAAATCGCGCGATTTTCGCTGCTAGCGGCCAGAAACTATGCCATTTTTGCAGCTGGCGGGCAAAAATAGCACGATTTTCGCCGCTAGCGGCCAAAAACATGCGATTTTCGCAGCTGGCGGGCACAAATCGCGTTTTTCGCCGCTACCGGCCAAAAATAGCGCGATTTTCGCCGCTAGCGGCCAAAAACCATGCGATTTTCGCCGCTAGCGGCCAGAAACTTTGCGATTTTTGCAGCTGGGGGGCAAAAATAGCGCGATTTTCGCCGCTACAGGCCAAAAACAGCGCTATTTTCGACGCTAGCGGCCAGAAACCATGCGATTTTTGCAGCTGGCGGGCAAAAATCGCGCGAATTTCGCCGATACCTGCCAAAAATCGACCGATTTTCGTCGCCAGCGGCCAAAAAAGGGGCTATTTTCGCCGCTAGCAGCCAAAAATGGAGCGATTTTCGCGGCTAGATGGCAAAAATCGTGCAAATATCGACGCTAGCGGCCAAACATCGTGCGATTTTCGCCGCTAGCGGCCAAAAACATGCGATTTTCGCAGCTGGCAGGCAAAAATAGCGCGATTTTCGCCGCTACCGGCCAAAAATAGCGCGATTTTCGCCTCTAGCGGCCAAAAACCATGCGATTTTCGCAGCTGGCGTGCAAAAATCGCGATTTTCGCAGCTGGCGTGCAAAAATCGCGATTTTCGCCGCTACCGGCCAAAAATAGCGCGATTTTCGCCGCTTGCGGCCAAAAACCGTGCGGTTTTCGACGCTAGCGGCCAGAAACCATGCGATTTTTGCAGCTGGCGGGCAAAAATCGCGCGAATTTCGCCGCTAGCGGCCAAAAGTCTACCGATTTTCGCCGCTAGCGGCCAAAAAACGGGCAATTTTCGCCGCTAGCGGCAAAAAATGGGGCGATTTTTGCCGCTAGCGGCAAAAAATCGTGCAAATTTCGACGCTAGCGGCCAAAAATCGTGCGAATTTCGCCGCTAGCGGGCAGAAACTTTGCGATTTTTGCAGCTGGCGGGCAAAAATAGCGCGATTTTCGCCGCTAACGGCCAAAAACCGTACCATTTTTGCCGCTAGCGGTCAAAAACATGCGATTTTCGCAGCTGGAGGGCAAAAATCACAATTTTCGCCGCTACCGGCCAAAAATAGCGCGATTTTCGCCGCTAGCGGCCAAAAACCGTGCGATTTTCGCCGCTAGCGGCCAAAAATCGGGCGGTTTTTGCGGCTAACGGCCGAAAACCGCGGTATTTTCGACGCTAGCGGCCAGAAACCATGCGATTTTTGCAGCTGGCGGGCAAAAATCGCGCGAATTTCGCGGCTACCTGCCAAAAATCGACCGATTTTCGCCGCTAGCGGCCAAAAAAGGGGCTATTTTCGCCCCTAGCGGCCAAAAATGGGGTAATTTTCGCCGTTAGCGGCCAAAAATCGTGCAAATTTCGACGCTAGCGGCCAGAAATCGTGCGAATTTCGCCGCTAGCGCCCAAAAATCGCGCGATTTTCGCTGCTAGCGGCCAGAAACTATGCCATTTTTGCAGCTGGCGGGCAAAAATAGCACGATTTTCGCCGCTAGCGGCCAAAAACATGCGATTTTCGCAGCTGGCGGGCACAAATCGCGTTTTTCGGCGCTACCGGCCAAAAATAGCGCGATTTTCGCCGCTAGCGGCCAAAAACCGTGCGATTTTCGCCGCTAGCGGCCAGAAACTTTGCGATTTTTGCAGCTGGGGGGCAAAAATAGCGCGATTTTCGCCGCTACAGGCCAAAAACAGCGCTATTTTCGACGCTAGCGGCCAGAAACCATGCGATTTTTGCAGCTGGCGGGCAAAAATCGCGCGAATTTCGCCGCTACCTGCCAAAAATCGACCGATTTTCGCCGCTAGCGGCCAAAAAAGGGGCTATTTTCGCCGCTAGCGGCCAAAAATGGGGCGATTTTTGCGGCTAGCGGCCAAAAATCGTGCAAATTTCGACGCTAGCGGCCAGAAACTATGCGATTTTTGCAGCTGGCGGGCAAAAATCGCGATTTTCGCCGCTACCGGCCAAAAATAGCGCGATTTTCGCCTCTAGCGGCCAAAAATCATGCGATTTTCGCAGCTGGCGTGCAAAAATCGCGATTTTCGCCACTACCGGCCAAATATAGCGCGATTTTCGCCGCATGTGGCCAGAAACCAT
Source organism: Procambarus clarkii (assembly GCF_040958095.1). Lineage (NCBI taxonomy): Eukaryota > Metazoa > Arthropoda > Malacostraca > Decapoda > Cambaridae > Procambarus > Procambarus clarkii. The sequence continues at coordinate 15,750,727 of NC_091216.1, read as the reverse complement.
GCGATTTTTGCAGCTGGCGGGCAAAAATCGCGCGAATTTCGACGCTACCTGCCAAAAATCGACCGATTTTCGCCGCTAGCGGCCAAAAAACGGGCAATTTTCGCCGCTAGCGGCCAAAAATGGGGCAATTTTCGCCGTTAGCGGCCAAAAATCGTGCAAATTTCGACGCTAGCGGCCAAAAATCGTGCGAATTTCGCCGCTAGCGGCCAAAAATCGCGCGATTTTCGCTGCTAGCGGCCAGAAACTATGCGTTTTTTGCAGCTGGCGGGCAAAAATAGCGCGATTTTCGCCGCTACCGGCCAAAAATAGCGCGATTTTCGCCGCAAGCGGCCAAAAACCGTGCGATTTTCGCCGCTAGCGGTCAAAAATCGGGCGGTTTTGGCGGCTAACGGCCAAAAACCGCGCTATTTTCGACGCTAGCGGCCAGAAACCATGCGATTTTTGCAGCTGGCAGGCAAAAATCGCGCAAATTTCGACGCTACCTGCCAAAAATCGACCGATTTTCGCCGCTAGCGGCCAAAAAACGGGCAATTTTCGCCGCTAGCGGCCAAAAATGGGGCGATTTTCGCCGCTAGCGGCAAAAAATCGTGCAAATTTCGACGCTAGCGGCCAAAAATCGTGCGAATTTCGCCGCTAGCGGCCAAAAATCGCGCGATTTTCGCCCCTAGTGGCCAGAAACTATGTGATTTTTGCAGCTGGCAGGCAAAAATCGCGTGAATTTCGACGCTACCTGCCAAAAATCGACCGATTTTCGCCGCTAGCGGCCAAAAAAGGGCCTATTTTCGCCGCTAGCGGCCAAAAAAGGGGCTATTTTCGCCGCTAGCGGCCAAAAATGGGGCGATTTTCGCCGCTAGCGGCCAAAAATCGTGCGATTTTCGCCGCTACAGGCCAAAAACCGCGCTATTTTCGACGCTAGCGGCCAGAAACCATGCGATTTTCGCAGCTGGCGTGCAAAAATCGCGATTTTCGCCGCTACCGGCCAAAAATAGCGCGATTTTCGCCGCTTGCGGCCAAAAACCGTGCAGTTTTCGACGCTAGCGGCCAGAAATCATGCGATTTTTGCAGCTGGCGGGCAAAAATCGCGCGAATTTCGCCGCTACCTGCCAAAAATCTACCGATTTTCGCCGCTAGCGGCCAAAAAACGGGCAATTTTCGCTGCTAGCGGCAAAAAATGGGGCGATTTTCGCCGCTAGCGGCAAAAAATCGTGCGAATTTCGCCGCTAGCGGGCAGAAACTTTGCGATTTTTGCAGCTGGCGGGCAAAAATAGCGCGATTTTCGCCGCTAACGGCCAAAAACCGCACCATTTTTGCCGCTAGCGGTCAAAAACATGTGATTTTCGCAGCTGGAGGGCAAAAATCACAATTTTCGCCGCTAGCGGCCAAAAATAGCGCGATTTTCGCCGCTAGCGGCCAAAAATAGCGCGATTTTCGCCGCTAGCTCCCAAAAACCGTGCGATTTTCGCCGCTAGCGGTCAAAAATCGGGCGGTTTTTGCGGCTAACGGCCGAAAACCGCGGTATTTTCGACGCTAGCGGCCAGAAACCATGCGATTTTTGCAGCTGGCGGGCAAAAATCGCACGAATTTCGCGGCTACCTGCCAAAAATCGACCGATTTTCGCCGCTAACGGCCAAAAAAGGGGCTATTTTCGCCGCTAGCGGCCAAAAATGGGGTAATTTTCGCCGTTAGCGGCCAAAAATCGTGCAAATTTCGACGCTAGCGGCCAGAAATCGTGCGAATTTCGCCGCTAGCGCCCAAAAATCGCGCGATTTTCGCTGCTAGCGGCCAGAAACTATGCCATTTTTGCAGCTGGCGGGCAAAAATAGCACGATTTTCGCCGCTAGCGGCCAAAAACATGCGATTTTCGCAGCTGGCGGGCACAAATCGCGTTTTTCGCCGCTACCGGCCAAAAATAGCGCGATTTTCGCCGCTAGCGGCCAAAAACCGTGCGATTTTCGCCGCTAGCGGCCAAAAACCGTGCGATTTTCGCCGCTAGCGGCCAGAAACTTTGCGATTTTTGCAGCTGGGGGGCAAAAATAGCGCGATTTTCGCCGCTACAGGCCAAAAACAGCGCTATTTTCGACGCTAGCGGCCAGAAACCATGCGATTTTTGCAGCTGGCGGGCAAAAATCGCGCGAATTTCGCCGATACCTGCCAAAAATCGACCGATTTTCGCCGCCAGCGGCCAAAAAAGGGGCTATTTTCGCCGCTAGCAGCCAAAAATCGTGCGAATTTCGCCGCTAGATGGCAAAAATCGTGCAAATTTCGACGCTAGCGTCCAAACATCGTGCGATTTTCGCCGCTAGCGGCCAAAAACATGCGATTTTCGCAGCTGGCGGGCAAAAATAGCGCGATTTTCGCCTCTAGCGGCCAAAAACCATGCGATTTTCGCAGCTGGCGTGCAAAAATCGCGATTTTCGCCGCTACCGGCCAAAAATAGCGCGATTTTCGCCGCTAGCGGCCAAAAACATGCGATTTTCGCAGCTGGCGGGCAAAAATAGCGCGATTTTCGCCGCTACCGGCCAAAAATAGCGCGATTTTCGCCTCTAGCGGCCAAAAACCATGCGATTTTCGCAGCTGGCGTGCAAAAATCGCGATTTTCGCCGCTACCGGCCAAAAATAGCGCGATTTTCGCCGCTTGCGGCCAAAAACCGTGCGGTTTTCGACGCTAGCGGCCAGAAACCATGCGATTTTTGCAGCTGGCGGGCAAAAATCGCGCGAATTTCGCCGCTACCTGCCAAAAATCGACCGATTTTCGCCGCTAGCGGCCAAAAAAGGGGCTATTTTCGCCGCTAGCGGCCAAAAATGGGGCGATTTTTGCGGCTAGCGGCCAAAAATCGTGCAAATTTCGACGCTAGCGGCCAGAAACTATGCGATTTTTGCAGCTGGCGGGCAAAAATCGCGATTTTCGCCGCTACCGGCCAAAAATAGCGCGATTTTCGCCTCTAGCGGCCAAAAATCATGCGATTTTCGCAGCTGGCGTGCAAAAATCGCGATTTTCGCCACTACCGGCCAAAAATAGCGCGATTTTCGCCGCTTGTGGCCAGAAACCATGCGATTTTTGCAGCTGGCGGGCAAAAATCGCGCGAATTTCGACGCTACCTGCCAAAAATCGACCGATTTTCGCCGCTAGCGGCCAAAAAACGGGCAATTTTCGCCGCTAGCGGCCTAAAATGGGGCAATTTTCGCCGTTAGCGGCCAAAAATCGTGCAAATTTCGACGCTAGCGGCCAAAAATCGTGCGAATTTCGCCGCTAGCGGCCAAAAATCGCGCGATTTTCGCTGCTAGCGGCCAGAAACTATGCGATTTTTGCAGCTGGCGGGCAAAAATAGCGCGATTTTCGCCGCTACCGGCCAAAAATAGCGCGATTTTCGCCGCAAGCGGCCAAAAACCGTGCGATTTTCGCCGCTAGCGGCCAAAAATCGGGCGGTTTTGGCGGCTAACGGCCAAAAACCGCGCTATTTTCGACGCTAGCGGCCAGAAACCATGCGATTTTTGCAGCTGGCAGGCAAAAATCGCGCAAATTTCGACGCTACCTGCCAAAAATCGACCGATTTTCGCCGCTAGCGGCCAAAAAAACGGGCAATTTTCGCCGCTAGCGGCCAAAAATGGGGCGATTTTCGCCGCTAGCGGCAAAAAATCGTGCAAATTTCGACGCTAGCGGCCAAAAATCGTGCGAATTTCACCGCTAGCGGCCAAAAATCGCGCGATTTTCGCCCCTAGTAGCCAGAAACTATGCGATTTTTGCAGCTGGCAGGCAAAAATCGCGTGAATTTCGACGCTACCTGCCAAAAATCGACCGATTTTCGCCGCTAGCGGCCAAAAAAGGGCCTATTTTCGCCGCTAGCGGCCAAAAAAGGGGCTATTTTCGCCGCTAGCGGCCAAAAATGGGGCGATTTTCGCCGCTAGCGGCCAAAAATCGTGCGATTTTCGCCGCTAGCGGCCAGAACTTTGCGATTTTTGCAGCTGGCGGGCAAAAATAGCGCGATTTTCGCCGCTACAGGCCAAAAACAGCGCTATTTTCGACGCTAGCGGCCAGAAACCATGCGATTTTTGCAGCTGGTGGGCAAAAATCGCGCGAATTTCGCCGCAACCTGCCAAATATCGACCGATTTTCGCCGCTAGCGGCCAAAAAAGGGCTATTTTCGCCGCTAGCGGCCAAAAATGGAGCGATTTTCGAGGCTAGCGGCCAAAAATCATGCAAATTTCGACGCTAGCGGCCAAAAATCGTGCGATTTTTGCCGCTAGCGGCCAAAAACATGCGATTTTCGCAGCTGGCGGGCAAAAATCGCGATTTTCGCCGCTACCGGCCAAAAATAGCGCGATTTTCGCCTCTAGCGGCCAAAAACCATGGGATTTTTGCAGCTGGCGTGCAAAAATCGCAAATATCGCCGCTATCGGCCAAAAATAGCGCGATTTTCGCCGCTTGCGGCCAAAAACCGTGCGGTTTTCGCCGCTAGCGGCCAAAAATCGGGCGATTTTTGCCGCTAACGGCCGAAATCTGAGCTATTTTCGACGCTAGCGGCCAGAAACCATGCGATTTTTGCAGCTGGCGGGCAAAAATCGCGCGAATTTCACCACTACCTGCCAAAAATCGACCGATTTTCGCCGCTAGCGGCCAAAAAAGGGGCTATTTTCGCCGATAGCGGCCAAAAATGGGACGGATTTCGCCGCTAGCGGCCAAAAATCGTGCGATTTTCGCCGCTAGCGGCCAGAAACTTTGCGATTTTTGCAGCTTGCGGGCAAAAATAGCGCGATTTTCGCTGCTACCGGCCAAAAACCGCACCATTTTTGCCGCTAGCGGCCAAAAACCGTGCGTTTTTCGCCGCTAGCGGCCAAAAATCGTGCGAATTTCGCCGCTAGCGGCCAAAAATCGCGCGATTTTCGCCCCTAGCGGCCAGAAACTATGCGATTTTTGCAGCTGGCGGGCAAAAATCGCGTGAATTTCGACGCTACCTGACAAAAATCGACCGATTTTCGCCGCTAGCGGCCAAAAAAGGGCCTATTTTCGCCGCTACCGGCCAAAAAAGGAGCTATTTTCGCCGCTAGCGGCCAAAAATGGGGCGATTTTCGCCGCTAGCGGCCAAAAATCGTGCGATTTTCGCCGCTACAGGCCAAAAACCTTGCTATTTTCGACGCTAGCGGCCAGAAACCATGCGATTTTTGCAGCTGGCGGGCAAAAATCGCGATTTTCGCCGCTACCGGCCAAAAATAGCGCGATTTTCGCCTCTAGCGGCCAAAAACCATGCGATTTTCGCAGCTGGCGTGCAAAAATCGCGATTTTCGCCGCTACCGGCCAAAAATAGCGCGATTTTCGCCGCTTGCGGCCAAAAACCGTTCAGTTTTCGACGCTAGCGGCCAGAAATCATGCGATTTTTGCAGCTGGCGGGCAAAAATCGCGCGAATTTCGCCGCTACCTGCCAAAAATCGACCGATTTTCGCCGCTAGCGGCCAAAAAACGGGCAATTTTCGCCGCTAGCGGCCAAAAATGGGGCAATTTTCGCCGCTTGCGGCCAAAAATCGTGCAAATTTCGACGCTAGCGGCCAAAAATCGTGCGAATTTCGCCGCTAGCGGCCAAAAATCGCGCGTTTTTCGCCCCTAGCGGTCAGAAACTATGCGATTTTTGCAGCTGGCGGGCAAAAATCGCGTGAATTTCGCCGCTACCTGCCAAAAATCGACCGATTTTTGCCACTAGCGGCCAAAAAAGGGCCTATTTTCGCCGCTAGCGGCCAAAAAAGGGGCATTTTTCGCCGCTAGCGGCCAAAAACAGGCGATTTTCGCAGCTGGCAGGCAAAAATCGCGATTTTCGACGCTACCGGCCAAAAATAGCGCGATTTTCACCGCTAGCGGCCAAAAATAGCGCGATTTTCACCGCTAGCGGCCAAAAATAGCGCGATTTTCGCCGCTAGCGGCCAAAAACCGTGCGATTTTCGCCGTTAGCGCCCAAAAATCGGGCGGTTTTTGCGGCTAACGGCCGAAAACCTCGGTATTTTCGACGCTAGCGGCCAGAAACCATGCGATTTTTGCAGCTGGCGGGCAAAAATCGCGCGAATTTCGCGGCTACCTGCCAAAAATCGACCGATTTTCGTCGCTAGCGGCCAAAAAAGGGGCTATTTTCGCCGCTAGCGGCCTAAAATGGGGTAATTTTCGCCGTTAGCGGCCAAAAATCGTGCAAATTTCGACGCTAGCGGCCAGAAATCGTGCGAATTTCGCCGCTAGCGCCCAAAAATCGCGCGATTTTCGCTGCTAGCGGCCAGAAACTATGCCATTTTTGCAGCTGGCGGGCAAAAATAGCACGATTTTCGCCGCTAGCGGCCAAAAACATGCGATTTTCGCAGCTGGCGGGCACAAATCGCGTTTTTCGCCGCTACCGGCCAAAAATAGCGCGATTTTCGCCGCTAGCGGCCAAAAACCGTGCGATTTTCGCCGCTAGCGGCCAGAAACTTTGCGATTTTTGCAGCTGGGGGGTAAAAATAGCGCGATTTTCGCCGCTACAGGCCAAAAACAGCGCTATTTTCGACGCTAGCGGCCAGAAACCATGCGATTTTTGCAGCTGGCGGGCAAAAATCGCGCGAATTTCGCCGCTACCTGCCAAAAATCGACCGATTTTCGCCGCTAGCGGCCAAAAAAGGGGCTATTTTCGCCGCTAGCGGCCAAAAATGGGGCGATTTTTGCGGCTAGCGGCCAAAAATCGTGCAAATTTCGACGCTAGCGGCCAGAAACTATGCGATTTTTGCAGCTGGCGGGCAAAAATCGCGATTTTCGCCGCTACCGGCCAAAAATAGCGCGATTTTCGCCTCTAGCGGCCAAAAATCATGCGATTTTCGCAGCTGGCGTGCAAAAATCGCGATTTTCGCCACTACCGGCCAAAAATAGCGCGATTTTCGCCGCTTGTGGCCAGAAACCATGCGATTTTTGCAGCTGGCGGGCAAAAATCGCGCGAATTTCGACGCTACCTGCCAAAAATCGACCGATTTTCGCCGCTAGCGGCCAAAAAACGGGCAATTTTCGCCGCTAGCGGCCAAAAATGGGGCAATTTTCGCCGTTAGCGGCCAAAAATCGTGCAAATTTCGACGCTAGCGGCCAAAAATCGTGCGAATTTCGCCGCTAGCGGCCAAAAATCGCGCGATTTTCGCTGCTAGCGGCCAGAAACTATGCGATTTTTGCAGCTGGCGGGCAAAAATAGCGCGATTTTCGCCGCTACCGGCCAAAAATAGCGCGATTTTCGCCGCAAGCGGCCAAAAACCGTGCGATTTTCGCCGCTAGCGGCCAAAAATCGGGCGGTTTTGGCGGCTAACGGCCAAAAACCGCGCTATTTTCGACGCTAGCGGCCAGAAACCATGCGATTTTTGCAGCTGGCAGGCAAAAATCGCGCAAATTTCGACGCTACCTGCCAAAAATCGACCGATTTTCGCCGCTAGCGGCCAAAAAACGGGCAATTTTCGCCGCTAGCGGCCAAAAATGGGGCGATTTTCGCCGCTAGCGGCAAAAAATCGTGCAAATTTCGACGCTAGCGGCCAAAAATCGTGCGAATTTTGCCGCTAGCGGCCAAAAGTCGCGCGATTTTCGCCCCTAGTGGCGAGAAACTATGTGATTTTTGCAGCTGGCAGGCAAAAATCGCGTGAATTTCGACGCTACCTGCCAAAAATCGACCGATTTTCGCCGCTAGCGGCCAAAAAAGGGCCTATTTTCCCCGCTAGTGGCCAAAAAAGGGGCTATTTTCGCCGCTAGCGGCCAAAAATGGGGCGATTTTCGCCGCTAGCGGCCAAAAATCGTGCGATTTTCGCCGCTACAGGCCAAAAACCGCGCTATTTTCGACGCTAGCGGCCAGAAACCATGCGATTTTTGCAGCTGGCGGGCAAAAATCGCGATTTTCGCCGCTACCGGCCAAAAATAGCGCGATTTTCGCCTCTAGCGGCCAAAAACCATGCGATTTTCGCAGCTGGCGTGCAAAAATCGCGATTTTCGCCGCTACCGGCCAAAAATAGCGCGATTTTCGCCGCTTGCGGCCAAAAACCGTGCAGTTTTCGACGCTAGCGGCCAGAAATCATGCGATTTTTGCAGCTGGCGGGCAAAAATCGCGCGAATTTCGCCGCTACCTGCCAAAAATCGACCGATTTTCGCCGCTAGCGGCCAAAAACCGGGCAATTTTCGCCGCAAGCGGCCAAAAATGGGGCAATTTTCGCCGCTTGCGGCCAAAAATCGTGCAAATTTCGACACTAGCGGCCAAAAATCGCGCGTTTTTCGCCCCTAGCGGTCAGAAACTATGCGATTTTTGCAGCTGGCGGGCAAAAATCGCGTGAATTTCGCCGCTACCTGCCAAAAATCGACCGATTTTTGCCACTAGCGGCCAAAAAAGGGCCTATTTTCGCCGCTAGCGGCCAAAAAAGGGGCTATTTTCGCCGCTAGCGGCCAAAAACAGGCGATTTTCGCAGCTGGCAGGCAAAAATCGCGATTTTCGACGCTACCGGCCAAAAATAGCGCGATTTTCACCGCTAGCGGCCAAAAATAGCGCGATTTTCACCGCTAGCGGCCAAAAATAGCGCGATTTTCGCCGCTAGCGGCCAAAAACCGTGCGATTTTCGCCGCTAGCGCCCAAAAATCGGGCGGTTTTTGCGGCTAACGGCCGAAAACCTCGGTATTTTCGACGCTAGCGGCCAGAAACCATGCGATTTTTGCAGCTGGCGGGCAAAAATCGCGCGAATTTCGCGGCTACCTGCCAAAAATCGACCGATTTTCGCCGCTAGCGGCCAAAAAAGGGGCTATTTTCGCCGCTAGCGGCCAAAAATGGGGTAATTTTCGCCGTTAGCGGCCAAAAATCGTGCAAATTTCGACGTTAGCGGCCAGAAATCGTGCGAATTTCGCCGCTAGCGCCCAAAAATCGCGCGATTTTCGCTGCTAGCGGCCAGAAACTATGCCATTTTTGCAGCTGGCGGGCAAAAATAGCACGATTTTCGCCGCTAGCGGCCAAAAACATGCGATTTTCGCAGCTGGCGGGCACAAATCGCGTTTTTCGCCGCTACCGGCCAAAAATAGCGCGATTTTCGCCGCTAGCGGCCAAAAACCATGCGATTTTCGCCGCTAGCGGCCAGAAACTTTGCGATTTTTGCAGCTGGGGGGCAAAAATAGCGCGATTTTCGCCGCTACAGGCCAAAAACAGCGCTATTTTCGACGCTAGCGGCCAGAAACCATGCGATTTTTGCAGCTGGCGGGCAAAAATCGCGCGAATTTCGCCGATACCTGCCAAAAATCGACCGATTTTCGTCGCCAGCGGCCAAAAAAGGGGCTATTTTCGCCGCTAGCAGCCAAAAATGGAGCGATTTTCGCGGCTAGATGGCAAAAATCGTGCAAATATCGACGCTAGCGGCCAAACATCGTGCGATTTTCGCCGCTAGCGGCCAAAAACCGTGCGATTTTCGCCGTTAGCGCCCAAAAATCGGGCGGTTTTTGCGGCTAACGGCCGAAAACCTCGGTATTTTCGACGCTAGCGGCCAGAAACCATGCGATTTTTGCAGCTGGCGGGCAAAAATCGCGCGAATTTCGCGGCTACCTGCCAAAAATCGACCGATTTTCGTCGCTAGCGGCCAAAAAAGGGGCTATTTTCGCCGCTAGCGGCCTAAAATGGGGTAATTTTCGCCGTTAGCGGCCAAAAATCGTGCAAATTTCGACGCTAGCGGCCAGAAATCGTGCGAATTTCGCCGCTAGCGCCCAAAAATCGCGCGATTTTCGCTGCTAGCGGCCAGAAACTATGCCATTTTTGCAGCTGGCGGGCAAAAATAGCACGATTTTCGCCGCTAGCGGCCAAAAACATGCGATTTTCGCAGCTGGCGGGCACAAATCGCGTTTTTTCGCCGCTACCGGCCAAAAATAGCGCGTTTTTCGCCGCTAGCGGCCAAAAACCGTGCGATTTTCGCCGCTAGCGGCCAGAAACTTTGCGATTTTTGCAGCTGGGGGGTAAAAATAGCGCGATTTTCGCCGCTACAGGCCAAAAACAGCGCTATTTTCGACGCTAGCGGCCAGAAACCATGCGATTTTTGCAGCTGGCGGGCAAAAATCGCGCGAATTTCGCCGCTACCTGCCAAAAATCGACCGATTTTCGCCGCTAGCGGCCAAAAAAGGGGCTATTTTCGCCGCTAGCGGCCAAAAATGGGGCGATTTTTGCGGCTAGCGGCCAAAAATCGTGCAAATTTCGACGCTAGCGGCCAGAAACTATGCGATTTTTGCAGCTGGCGGGCAAAAATCGCGATTTTCGCCGCTACCGGCCAAAAATAGCGCGATTTTCGCCTCTAGCGGCCAAAAATCATGCGATTTTCGCAGCTGGCGTGCAAAAATCGCGATTTTCGCCACTACCGGCCAAAAATAGCGCGATTTTCGCCGCTTGTGGCCAGAAACCATGCGATTTTTGCAGCTGGCGGGCAAAAATCGCGCGAATTTCGACGCTACCTGCCAAAAATCGACCGATTTTCGCCGCTAGCGGCCAAAAAAACGGGCAATTTTCGCCGCTAGCGGCCAAAAATGGGGCAATTTTCGCCGTTAGCGGCCAAAAATCGTGCAAATTTCGACGCTAGCGGCCAAAAATCGTGCGAATTTCGCCGCTAGCGGCCAAAAATCGCGCGATTTTCGCTGCTAGCGGCCAGAAACTATGCGATTTTTGCAGCTGGCGGGCAAAAATAGCGCGATTTTCGCCGCTACCGGCCAAAAATAGCGCGATTTTCGCCGCAAGCGGCCAAAAACCGTGCGATTTTCGCCGCTAGCGGCCAAACATCGGGCGGTTTTGGCGGCTAACGGCCAAAAACCGCGCTATTTTCGACGCTAGCGGCCAGAAACCATGCGATTTTTGCAGCTGGCAGGCAAAAATCGCGCAAATTTCGACGCTACCTGCCAAAAATCGACCGATTTTCGCCGCTAGCGGCCAAAAAACGGGCAATTTTCGCCGCTAGCGGCCAAAAATGGGGCGATTTTCGCCGCTAGCGGCAAAAAATCGTGCAAATTTCGACGCTAGCGGCCAAAAATCGTGCGAATTTTGCCGCTAGCGGCCAAAAGTCGCGCGATTTTCGCCCCTAGTGGCCAGAAACTATGTGATTTTTGCAGCTGGCAGGCAAAAATCGCGTGAATTTCGACGCTACCTGCCAAAAATCGACCGATTTTCGCCGCTAGCGGCCAAAAAAGGGCCTATTTTCCCCGCTAGTGGCCAAAAAAGGGGCTATTTTCGCCGCTAGCGGCCAAAAATGGGGCGATTTTCGCCGCTAGCGGCCAAAAATCGTGCGATTTTCGCCGCTACAGGCCAAAAACCGCGCTATTTTCGACGCTAGCGGCCAGAAACCATGCGATTTTTGCAGCTGGCGGGCAAAAATCGCGATTTTCGCCGCTACCGGCCAAAAATAGCGCGATTTTCGCCTCTAGCGGCCAAAAACCATGCGATTTTCGCAGCTGGCGTGCAAAAATCGCGATTTTCGCCGCTACCGGCCAAAAATAGCGCGATTTTCGCCGCTTGCGGCCAAAAACCGTGCAGTTTTCGACGCTAGCGGCCAGAAATCATGCGATTTTTGCAGCTGGCGGGCAAAAATCGCGCGAATTTCGCCGCTACCTGCCAAAAATCGACCGATTTTCGCCGCTAGCGGCCAAAAACCGGGCAATTTTCGCCGCAAGCGGCCAAAAATGGGGCAATTTTCGCCGCTTGCGGCCAAAAATCGTGCAAATTTCGACACTAGCGGCCAAAAATCGCGCGTTTTTCGCCCCTAGCGGTCAGAAACTATGCGATTTTTGCAGCTGGCGGGCAAAAATCGCGTGAATTTCGCCGCTACCTGCCAAAAATCGACCGATTTTTGCCACTAGCGGCCAAAAAAAGGGCCTATTTTCGCCGCTAGCGGCCAAAAAAGGGGCTATTTTCGCCGCTAGCGGCCAAAAACAGGCGATTTTCGCAGCTGGCAGGCAAAAATCGCGATTTTCGACGCTACCGGCCAAAAATAGCGCGATTTTCACCGCTAGCGGCCAAAAATAGCGCGATTTTCACCGCTAGCGGCCAAAAATAGCGCGATTTTCGCCGCTAGCGGCCAAAAACCGTGCGATTTTCGCCGCTAGCGCCCAAAAATCGGGCGGTTTTTGCGGCTAACGGCCGAAAACCTCGGTATTTTCGACGCTAGCGGCCAGAAACCATGCGATTTTTGCAGCTGGCGGGCAAAAATCGCGCGAATTTCGCGGCTACCTGCCAAAAATCGACCGATTTTCGCCGCTAGCGGCCAAAAAAGGGGCTATTTTCGCCGCTAGCGGCCAAAAATGGGGTAATTTTCGCCGTTAGCGGCCAAAAATCGTGCAAATTTCGACGTTAGCGGCCAGAAATCGTGCGAATTTCGCCGCTAGCGCCCAAAAATCGCGCGATTTTCGCTGCTAGCGGCCAGAAACTATGCCATTTTTGCAGCTGGCGGGCAAAAATAGCACGATTTTCGCCGCTAGCGGCCAAAAACATGCGATTTTCGCAGCTGGCGGGCACAAATCGCGTTTTTTCGCCGCTACCGGCCAAAAATAGCGCGATTTTCGCCGCTAGCGGCCAAAAACCATGCGATTTTCGCCGCTAGCGGCCAGAAACTTTGCGATTTTTGCAGCTGGGGGGCAAAAATAGCGCGATTTTCGCCGCTACAGGCCAAAAACAGCGCTATTTTCGACGCTAGCGGCCAGAAACCATGCGATTTTTGCAGCTGGTGGGCAAAAATCGCGCGAATTTCGCCGATACCTGCCAAAAATCGACCGATTTTCGTCGCCAGCGGCCAAAAAAGGGGCTATTTTCGCCGCTAGCAGCCAAAAATGGAGCGATTTTCGCGGCTAGATGGCAAAAATCGTGCAAATATCGACGCTAGCGGCCAAACATCGTGCGATTTTCGCCGCTAGCGGCCAAAAACATGCGATTTTCGCAGCTGGCGGGCAAAAATAGCGCGATTTTCGCCGCTACCGGCCAAAAATAGCGCGATTTTCGCCTCTAGCGGCCAAAACCCATGCGATTTTCGCCGCTACCGGCCAAAAATAGCGCGATTTTCGCCGCTTGCGGCCAAAAACCGTGCGGTTTTCGACGCTAGCGGCCAGAAACCATGCGATTTTTGCAGCTGGCGGGCAAAAATCGCGCGAATTTCGCCGCTAGCGGCCAAAAGTCTACCGATTTTCGCCGCTAGCGGCCAAAAAACGGGCAATTTTCGCCGCTAGCGGCAAAAAATGGGGCGATTTTTGCCGCTAGCGGCAAAAAATCGTGCAAATTTCGACGCTAGCGGCCAAAAATCGTGCGAATTTCGCCGCTAGCGGGCAGAAACTTTGCGATTTTTGCAGCTGGCGGGCAAAAATAGCGCGATTTTCGCCGCTAACGGCCAAAAACCGCACCATTTTTGCCGCTAGCGGTCAAAAACATGCGATTTTCGCAGCTGGAGGGCAAAAATCACAATTTTCGCCGCTACCGGCCAAAAATAGCGCGATTTTCGCCGCTAGCGGCCAAAAACCGTGCGATTTTCGCCGCTAGCGGCCAAAAATCGGGCGGTTTTTGCGGCTAACGGCCGAAAACCGCGGTATTTTCGACGCTAGCGGCCAGAAATCATGCGATTTTTGCAGCTGGCGGGCAAAAATCGCGCGAATTTCGCCGCTACCTGCCAAAAATCGACCGATTTTCGCCGCTAGCGGCCAAAAAAGGGGCTATTTTCGCCGCTAGCGGCCAAAAATGGGGCGATTTTTGCGGCTAGCGGCCAAAAATCGTGCAAATTTCGACGCTAGCGGCCAGAAACTATGCGATTTTTGCAGCTGGCGGGCAAAAATCGCGATTTTCGCCGCTACCGGCCAAAAATAGCGCGATTTTCGCCTCTAGCGGCCAAAAATCATGCGATTTTCGCAGCTGGCGTGCAAAAATCGCGATTTTCGCCACTACCGGCCAAAAATAGCGCGATTTTCGCCGCTTGTGGCCAGAAACCATGCGATTTTTGCAGCTGGCGGGCAAAAATCGCGCGAATTTCGACGCTACCTGCCAAAAATCGACCGATTTTCGCCGCTAGCGGCCAAAAAACGGGCAATTTTCGCCGCTAGCGGCCAAAAATGGGGCAATTTTCGCCGTTAGCGGCCAAAAATCGTGCAAATTTCGACGCTAGCGGCCAAAAATCGTGCGAATTTCGCCGCTAGCGGCCAAAAATCGCGCGATTTTCGCTGCTAGCGGCCAGAAACTATGCGATTTTTGCAGCTGGCGGGCAAAAATAGCGCGATTTTCGCCGCTACCGGCCAAAAATAGCGCGATTTTCGCCGCAAGCGGCCAAAAACCGTGCGATTTTCGCCGCTAGCGGCCAAAAATCGGGCGGTTTTGGCGGCTAACGGCCAAAAACCGCGCTATTTTCGACGCTAGCGGCCAGAAACCATGCGATTTTTGCAGCTGGCAGGCAAAAATCGCGCAAATTTCGACGCTACCTGCCAAAAATCGACCGATTTTCGCCGCTAGCGGCCAAAAAACGGGCAATTTTCGCCGCTAGCGGCCAAAAATGGGGCGATTTTCGCCGCTAGCGGCAAAAAATCGTGCAAATTTCGACGCTAGCGGCCAAAAATCGTGCGAATTTCGCCGCTAGCGGCCAAAAATCGCGCGATTTTCGCCCCTAGTGGCCAGAAACTATGCGATTTTTGCAGCTGGCAGGCAAAAATCGCGTGAATTTCGACGCTACCTGCCAAAAATCGACCGATTTTCGCCGCTAGCGGCCAAAAAAGGGCCTATTTTCGCCGCTAGCGGCCAAAAAAGTTGCTATTTTCGCCGAAAGCGGCCAAAAATGGGGCGATTTTCGCCGCTAGCGGCCAAAAATCGTGCGATTTTCGCCGCTAGCGGCCAGAACTATGCGATTTTTGCAGCTGGCGGGCAAAAATAGCGCGATTTTCGCCGCTACAGGCCAAAAACAGCGCTATTTTCGACGCTAGCGGCCAGAAACCATGCGATTTTTGCAGCTGGTGGGCAAAAATCGCGCGAATTTCGCCGCAACCTGCCAAATATCGACCGATTTTCGCCGCTAGCGGCCAAAAAAGGGGCTATTTTCGCCGCTAGCGGCCAAAAATGGAGCGATTTTCGCGGCTAGCGGCCAAAAATCATGCAAATTTCGACGCTAGCGGCCAAAAATCGTGCGATTTTTGCCGCTATAGCGGCCAAAAACATGCGATTTTCGCAGCTGGCGGGCAAAAATCGTGATTTTCGCCGCTACCGGCCAAAAATAGCGCGATTTTCGCCTCTAGCGGCCAAAAACCATGCGATTTTTGCAGCTGGCGTGCAAAAATCGCAAATATCGCCGCTATCGGCCAAAAATAGCGCGATTTTCGCCGCTTGCGGCCAAAAACCGTGCGGTTTTCGCCGCTAGCGGCCAAAAATCGGGCGATTTTTGCCGCTAACGGCCGAAAACCGAGCTATTTTCGACGCTAGCGGCCAGAAACCATGCGATTTTTGCAGCTGGCGGGCAAAAATCGCGCGAATTTCACCACTACCTGCCAAAAATCGACCGATTTTCGCCGCTAGCGGCCAAAAAAGGGGCTATTTTCGCCGATAGCGGCCAAAAATGGGACGGATTTCGCCGCTAGCGGCCAAAAATCGTGCGATTTTCGCCGCTAGCGGCCAGAAACTTTGCGATTTTTGCAGCTTGCGGGCAAAAATAGCGCGATTTTCGCTGCTACCGGCCAAAAACCGCACCATTTTTGCCGCTAGCGGCCAAAAACATGCGATTTTCGCAGCTGGCGGGGAAAAATCGCGATTTTCGCCGCTACCGGCCAAAAATTGCGCGATTTTCGCCGCTACCGGCCAAAAATAGCGCGATTTTCGCCGCTAGCGGCCAAAAACCGTGCGTTTTTCGCCGCTAGCGGCCAAAAATCGTGCGAATTTCGCCGCTAGCGGCCAAAAATCGCGCGATTTTCGCCCCTAGCGGCCAGAAACTATGCGATTTTTGCAGCTGGCGGGCAAAAATCGCGTGAATTTCGACGCTACCTGCCAAAAATCGACCGATTTTCGCCGCTAGCGGCCAAAAAAGGGCCTATTTTCGCCGCTAGCGGCCAAAAAAGTAGCTATTTTCGCCGCTAGCGGCCAAAAATGGGGTGATTTTCGCCGCTAGCGGCCAAAAATCGTGCGATTTTCGCCGCTACAGGCCAAAAACCGCGCTATTTTCGACGCTAGCGGCCAGAAACCATACGATTTTTGCAGCTGGCGGGCAAAAATCGCGTGAATTTCGCCGCTACCTGCCAAAAATCGACCGATTTTCGCCGCTAGCGGCCAAAAAAGGGGCTATTTTCGCCGCTAGCGGCCAAAAATGGAGCGATTTTCGCGGCTAGCGGCCAAAAATCATGCAAATTTCGACGCTAGCGGCCAAAAATCGTGCGATTTTCGCCGCTACCGGCCAAAAACCGCGCGATTTTCGCCGCTAGCGGCCAAAAACATGCGATTTTCGCCGCTGGCGGGCACAAATCGCGATTTTCGCCGCTACCGGCCAAAAATAGCGCGATTTTCGCCGCTACCGGCCAAAAACCGCACCATTTTCGCCGCTAGCGGCCAAAAACATGCGATTCTCGCAGCTGGCGGGCAAAAATCGCGATTTTCGCAGCTAGCGGCCAAAAACCGTGCGTTTTTCGCCGCTAGCGGCCAAAAATCGTGCGAATTTCGCCGCTAGCGGCCAAAAATCGCGCGATTTTCGCCCCTAGCGGCCAGAAACTATGCGATTTTTTGCAGCTGGCGGGCAAACATAGCGCGATTTTCGCCGCTACCGGCCAAAAACTGCGCGATTTTCGCAGCTAGCGGCCAAAAACATGCGATTTTCGCAGCTGGCTGGCAAAAATCGCGATTTTCGCCGCTACCGGCCAAAAATAGCGCGATTTTTTCCTCTAGGGGCCAAAAACCATGCGATTTTCGCAGCTGGCGTGCAAAAATCGCTATTTTCGCCGCTACCGGCCAAAAATAGTGCGATTTTCGCCGTTTGCGGCCAAAATCCGTGCGGTTTTCGCCGCTAGCGGCCAAAAAATTCGGGCGATTTTTGCCGCTAATGGCCGAAAATCGCGCTATTTTCGACGCTAGCAGCCAGAAACCATGCGATTTTTGCAGCTGGCGGGCAAAAATTGGCGCGAATTTCGCCGCTACCTGCCAAAAATCGACCGATTTTCGCCGCTAGCGGCCAAAAAAGGGGGCTAATTTCGCCGCCAACTGCCAAAAAAAAGGCGATTTTCGCCGCTAGCGGCCAAAAATCGCGCAAATTTCGCCGCTAGCGGCCAAAAATCGTGCGAATTTCGCTCCTAGCGGCCAAAATTCGCGCGATTTTCGCCGCTAGCGGCCAGAAACTATGCGATTTTTGCAGCTGGCGAGTAAAAATAGCGCCATTTTCGGCGCTACCGGCCAAAAACAGCGCGATTTTCGCCGCTAGCGGCCAAAAACATGCGATTTTCGCCGCTAGCGGCCAAAAACTGTGAGATTTTCGCCGCTAAGCAGCCAAAAATCGGGCGGTTTTTGCGGCTAACGGCCAAAAACCGCGCTACGTTCGACGCTAGCGGCCAGAAACCATGCGATTTTTGCAGCTGGCGGGCAAAAATCGCGCGAATTTCGCCGCTACCTGCCAAAAATCGACCGATTTTCGCCGCTAGCGGCCAAAAAAGGGGCTATTTTCGCCGCTAGCGGCCAGAAACAATGCGATTTTTTCAGCTGACGGGCAAAAATACCGCGATTTTTGCCGCTACCGGCCAAAAACTGCGCGATTTTCGCCGCTAGCGGCCAAAAACATGCGATTTTCGCAGCTGGCGGGCAAAAATCGCGATTTTCGCCGCTACCGGCCAAAAATAGCGCGATATTCGCCTCTAGCGGCCAAAAACCATGCGATTTTCGCAGCTGGCGTGCAAAAATCGCAATTTTCGCCGCTACCGGCCAAAAATAGCGCGATTTTCGCCGCTTGCGGCCTAAAACCGTGCGGTTATCGCCGCTAGCGGCCAAAAAATCGCCCGATTTTGCCGCTAACAACCGAAAACTGCGCTATTTTCGACGCTAGCGCCCAGAAACCATGCGAATTTCGCCGCTACCTGCCAAAAATGGACCGATTTTCGCCGCCAGCGGCCAAAAATGGGGCGATTTTCGCCGCTAGCGGCCAAAAATCGTGCAAATTTCGACGCTAGCGGCCAAAAATCGTGCGAATTTTGCCGCTAACGGCCAAAAATCGCGCGATTTTCGCCGCTAGCGGCCAGAAACTATGCGATTTTTGCAGCTGGCGGGCAAAAACCGCGCGAATTTCGCCGCTACCTGCCAAAAATCGACCGATTTTCGCCGCTAGTGGCCAAAAATGGGCCTATTTTCGCCGCTAGCGGCCAAAAAAGGGGCTATTTTCGCCGCTAGCGGCCAAAAATGGAGCGATTTTCGCCGCTAGCGGCCAAAAATCGTGCGATTTTCGCCGCTAGCGGCCAGAAACTTTGCCATTTTTGCAGCTGGCGGGCAAAAATTGCGCGATTTTCGCCGCTACAGGCAAAAAACCGCGCGATTTTCGCCTTTAGCGGCCAAATATCATGCGATTTTCGCAGCTGGCGAGCAAAAATCGCGATTTTCGCCGCTACCGGCCAAAAATAGCGTGATTTTAGCCGCTTGCGGCCAAAAACCGTGCGATTTTCGCCGCTAGCGGCCAAAAAAGGGGCTATTTTCGCTGCTAGCTGGCCAAAAATGGGGCAATTTTCGCCGTTAGCGGCCAAAAATCGTGCAAATTTCGACGCTAGCGGCCAAAAATCGTGCGAATTTCGCCGCTAGCGGCCAAAAATCGCGCGATTTTCGCTGCTAGCGGCCAGAAACTATGCGATTTTTGCAGCTGGCGGGCAAAAATAGCGCGATTTTCGCCGCTACCGGCCAAAAACCGCGCCATTTTCGCCGCTAGCGGCCAAAAACATGCGATTTTCGCAGCTGGCGGGCACAAATCGCGATTTTCGCCGCTACCGGCCAAAAATAGCGCGATTTTCGCCGCTAGCGGCCAAAAACCGTGCGATTTTCGCCGCTAGCGGCCAAAAATCGGGCGGTTTTGGCGGCTAACGGCCAAAAACCGCGCTATTTTCGACGCTAGCGGCCAGAAACTATGCGATTTTTGCAGCTGGCGGGCAAAAATCGCGCGAATTTCGCCGCTACCTCCAAAAAATCGACCGATTTTCGCCGCTAGCGGCCAAAAAGGGGCTATTTTCGCCGCTAGCGGCCAAAAATGGGGCGATTTTCGCGGCTAGCGGCCAAAAATCGTGCAAATTTCGACGCTAGCGGCCAGAAACTATGCGATTTTTGCAGCTGGCGGGCAAAAATCGCGATTTTCGCCGCTACCGGCCAAAAATAGCGCGATTTTCGCCTCTAGCGGCCAAAAATCATGCGATTTTCGCAGCTGGCGGGCAAAAATCGCGATTTTCGCCGCTACCGGCCAAAAATAGCGCGATTTTCGCCGCTTGTGGCCAGAAACCATGCGATTTTTGCAGCTGGCGGGCAAAAATCGCGCGAATTTCGCCACTACCTGCCAAAAATCGACCGATTTTCGCCGCTAGCGGCCAAAAAAAGGGCTATTTTCGCCGCTAGCCGCCAAAAATGGGACGGATTTCGCCGCTAGCGGCCAAAAATCGTGCGATTTTCGCCGCTAGCGGCCAGAAACTTTGCGATTTTTGCAGCTTGCGAGCAAAAATAGCTCGATTTTCGCTGCTACCTGCCAAAAACCGCACCATTTTTGCCGCTAGCGGCCAAAAACATGCGATTTTCGCAGCTGGCGGGCAAAAATCGCGATTTTCGCCGCTACCGGCCAAAAATTGCGCGATTGTCGCCGCTACCGGCCAAAAATAGCGCGATTTTCGCCGCTAGCGGCCAAAAACCGTGCGTTTTTCGCCGCTAGCGGCCAAAAATCGTGCGAATTTCGACGCTACCTGCCAAAAATCGACCGATTTTCGCCGCTAGCGGCCAAAAAAGGGCCTATTTTCGCCGCTAGCGGCCAAAAAAGGGCCTATTTTCGCCGCTAGCGGCCAAAAAAGAAGCTATTTTCGCCGCTAGCGGCCAAAAATGGGGCGATTTTCGCCGCTAGTGGCCAAAAATCGTGCGATTTTCGCCGCGACAGGCCAAAAACCGCGCTATATTCGACGCTAGCGGCCAGAAACCATGCGATTTTTGCAGCTGGCGGGCAAAAATCGCGCGAATTTCGCCGCTACCTGCCATGAATCGACCGATTTTCGCCGCTAGCGGCCAAAAAAGGGGCTATTTTCGCCGCTAGCGGCCAAAAATGGAGCGATTTTCGCGGCTAGCGGCCAAAAATCATGCAAATTTCGACGCTAGCGGCCAAAAATCGTGCGATTTTCGCCGCTAGCGGCCAAAAACATGCGATTTTCGCAGCTGGCGGGCAAAAATCGCGATTTTCGCCGCTACCGGCCAAAAATAGCTCGATTTTCGCCTCTAGCGGCCAAAAACCATGCGATTTTTGCAGCTGGCGAGCAAAAATCGCGATTTTCGCCGCTACCGGCCAAAAATAGAGCGATTTTCGCCGCTTGCGGCCAAAAACCGTGCGGTTTTCGCCGCTAGCGGCCAAAAATCGGGCGATTTTTGCCGCTAACTGCCGAAAACCGCGCTATTTTCGACGCTAGCAGCCAGAAACCATGCGATTTTTGCAGCTGGCGGGCAAAAATCGCGCGAATTTCGCCGCTACCTGCCAAAAATCGACCGATTTTCGCCGCTAGCGGCCAAAAAAGGGGCTATTTTCGCCGCTAGCGGCCAAAAATGGGACGGATTTCGCCGCTAGCGGCCAAAAATCGTGCGATTTTCGCCGCTAGCGGCCAGAAACTTTGCGATTTTTGCAGCTGGCGGGCAAAAATAGCGCGATTTTCGCCGCTACCGGCCAAAAACCGCACCATTTTCGCCGCTAGCGGCCAAAAACATGCGATTTTCGCAGCTGGCGGGCAAAAATCGCGATTTTCGCCGCTACCGGCCAAAAATTGCGCGATTTTCGCCGCTACCGGCCAAAAATAGCGCGATTTTCGCCGCTAGCGGCCAAAAACCGTGCGTTTTTCGCCGCTAGCGGCCAAAAATCGGGCGGTTTTTGCGGCTAACGGCCGAAAACCACGCTATTTTCGACGCTAGCGGCCAGAAACCATGCGATTTTTTGCAGCTGGCGGGCAAAAATAGCGCGATTTTCGCCGCTACCGGCCAAAAACCGCGCGATTTTCGCAGCTAGCGGCCAAAAACATGCGATTTTCGCAGCTGGCTAGCAAAAATCGCGATTTTCGCCGCTACCGGCCAAAAATAGCGCGATTTTCGCCGCTACCGGCCAAAAATAGTGAGATTTTCGCCGCTTGCGGCCAAAAACCGTGCGGTTTTCGCCGCTAGCGGCCAAAAAATTCGGGCGATTTTTGCCGCTAATGGCCGAAAATCGCGCTATTTTCGACGCTAACGGCCAGAAACCATGCGATTTTTGCAGCTGGCGGGCAAAAATGGCGCGAATTTCGCCGCTACCTGCCAAAAATCGACCGATTTTCGCCGCTAGTGGCCAAAAAAGGGGCTAATTTCGCCGCCAGCTGCCAAAAATAAGGCGATTTTCGCCGCTAGCGGCCAAAAATCGCGCAAATTTCGCCGCTAGCGGCCAAAAATCGTGCGAATTTCGCTCCTAGCGGCCAAAATTCGCGCGATTTTCGCCGCTAGCGGCCAGAAACTATGCGATTTTTGCAGCTGGCGGGCAAAAATAGCGCGATTTTCGGCGCTACCGGCCAAAAACAGCGCGATTTTCGCCGCTAGCGGCCAAAAACATGCGATTTTCGCCGCTAGCGGCCAAAAACATGCGATTTTCGCCGCTAGCGGCCAAAAACCGTGAGATTTTCGCCGCTAGCGGCCAAAAATCGGGCGGTTTTTGCGGCTAACGGCCAAAAACCGCGCTATTTTCGACGCTAGCGGCCAGAAACCATGCGATTTTTGCAGCTGGCGGGCAAAAATCGCGCGAATTTCGCCGCTACCTGCCAAAAATCGACCGATTTTCGCCGCTAGCGGCCAAAAAAGGGTCTATTTTCGCCGCTAGCGGCCAGAAACTATGCGATTTTTGCAGCTGGCGGGCAAAAATACCGCGATTTTTGCCGCTACCGGCCAAAAACTGCGCGATTTTCGCCGCTTGTGACCAAAAACATGCGATTTTCGCAGCTGGCGGGCAAAAATCGCGATTTTCGCCGCTACCGGCCAAAAATAGCGCGATATTCGCCTCTAGCGGCCAAAAACCATGCGATTTTCGCAGCTGGCGTGCAAAAATCGCAATTTTCGCCGCTACCGGCCAAAAATAGCGCGATTTTCGCCACTTGCGGCCTAAAACCGTGCGGTTATCGCCGCTAGCGGCCAAAAATCGGGCGATTTTTGACGCTAACAACCGAAAACCGCGCTATTTTCGACGCTAGCGCCCAGAAACCATGCGAATTTCGCCGCTACCTGCCAAAAATGGACCGATTTTCGCCGCTAGCGGCCAAAAATGGGGCGATTTTCGCCGCTAGCGGCCAAAAATCGTTCAAATTTCGACGCTAGTGGCCAAAAATCGTGCGAATTTTGCCGCTAGCGGCCAAAAATCGCGCGATTTTCGCTGCTAGCGGCCAGAAACTATGCGATTTTTGCAGCTGGCGGGCAAAAACCGCGCGAATTTCGCCGCTACCTGCCAAAAATCGACCGATTTTCGCAGCTAGCGGCCAAAAAAGGGGCTATTTTCGCCGCTAGCGGCAAAAAATGGGGCGATTTTCGCCGCCAGCGGCCAAAAATCGTGCGATTTTCGCCGCTAGCGGCCAGAAACTTTGCCATTTTTGCAGCTGGCGGGCAAAAATAGCGCGATTTTCGCCGCTACAGGCAAAAAACCGCGCGATTTTTGCCTTTAGCGGCCAAATACCATGCGATTTTCGCAGCTGGCGAGCAAAAATCGCGATTTTCGCCGCTACCGGCCAAAAATAGCGTGATTTTAGCCGCTTGCGGCCAAAAACCGTGCGATTTTCGCCGCTAGCGGCCAAAAATCAGGCGATTTTTGCCGCTAACGGCCAAAAACCGCGCTATTTTCGACGCTAGCGGCCAGAAACCATGCGATTTTTGCAGCTGGAGGGCAAAAATCGCGCGCTTTTCGCCGCTACCTGCCAAAAATCGCGCGATTTTCGCCGCTACCTGCCAAAAATCGACCGATTTTCGCCGCTAGCGGCCAATAAAGGGGCTATTTTCGCCGCTAGCGGCCAAAAATGGGGCGAATTCTGACTCTCTGCACCTATTTTCAGTTTCAAATTACGACGTTTCATACCGAAAATATGCCAATTACTGAAAACGGCGATGAGTCATATTTTGCGCAAACCCCCCTTCAGTTTTCAAAATGTCTGAAATGTCGGAAATTTGACTCCTGAGCGTGATTTTTTATCCGAATTCTGACTCTCTGCACCTATTTTCAGTTTCAAATTACGACTTTTTATACCGAAAATATGCCAATTACTGAAAACGGCGATGGGTCATATTTTGCCCAAACCCCCCTGCAGTTTTCAAAATGTCTGAAATGTCGGAAATTTGACTCCTGAGCGTGATTTTTGAGCCGAATTCTGACTCTCTGCACCTATTTTCGGTTTCAAATTACGACTTTTTATACCGAAAATATGCCAATTACTGAAAAAAGCGATGGGTCATATTTTGCCCAAACCCCCCCTGCAGTTTTCAAAATGTCTGAAATGTCGGAAATTTGACTCCTGAGCGTGATTTTTTATCCGAATTCTGACTCTCTGCACCTATTTTCAGTTTCAAATTACGACTTTTTATACCGAAAATATGCCAATTACTGAAAACGGCGATGGGTCATATTTTGCCCAAACCCCCCTGCAGTTTTCAAAATGTCTGAAATGTCGGAAATTTGACTCCTGAGCGTGATTTTTGAGCCGAATTCTGACTCTCTGCACCTATTGTCAGTTTCAAATTACGAAGTTTCATACCGAAAATATGCCAATTACTGAAAACGGCGATGGGTCATATTTTGCCCAAACCCCCCTGCAGTTTTTAAAATGTTTGAAATGTCGGAATTTTGACTCCTGAGCGTGATTTTTGAGCCGAATTCTGACTCTCTGCACCTATTTTCAGTTTCAAATTACGTCGTTTCACACCGAAAATATTCCAATTACTGTAAACGGCGATGGGTCATATTTTGCCCAAACCCCCCTGCAGTTTTCAAAATGTTTGAAATGTCGGAAATTTGACTCCTGACCGTGATTTTTGAGCCGAATTCTGACTCTCTGCACCTATTTTCAGTTTCATATTACGTCGTTTCATACCGAAAATATTCCAATTACTGTAAACGGCGATGGGTCATATTTTGCCCAAACCCCCCTGCAGTTTTCAAAATGTCTGAAATGTCGGAAATTTGACTCCTGAGCGTGATTTTTAAGCCGAATTCTGACTCTCTGCACCTATTTTCAGTTTCAAATTACGACGTTTCATACCGAAAATATGCCAATTACTGAAAACGGTGATGGGTCATATTTTGCCCAAACCCCACTGCAGTTTTCAAAATGTCTGAAATGTCGGAAATTTTACTTCTGAGCGTGATTTTTTATCCGAATTCTGACTCTCTGCACCTATTTTCAGTTTCAAATTACGACTTTTTATACCGAAAATATGCCAATTACTGAAAACGGCGATGGGTCATATTTTGCCCAAACCCCCTGCAGTTTTCAAAATGTCTGAAATGTCGGAAATTTGACTCCTGAGCGTGATTTTTGAGCCGAATTCTGTCTCTCTGCACCTATTTTCAGTTTCAAATTACGACTTTTTATACCGAAAATATGCCAATTACTGAAAACGGCGATGGGTCATATTTTGCCCAAACCCCCCTGCAGTTTTTAAAATGTCTGATACGTCGGAAATTTTACTTCTGAGCGTGATTTTTGAGCCGAATTCTGACTCTCTGCACCTATTTTTAGTTTCAAATTACGACGTTTCATACCGAAAATATGCCAATTATGTAAACGGCGATGGGTCATATTTTGCCCAAACCCCCCTGTAGTTTTCAAAATGTCTGAAATGTCGGAAATTTGACTCCTGAGCGTGATTTTTTATCCGAATTCTGACTCTCTGCACCTATTTTCAGTTTCAAATTACGACTTTTTATACCGAAAATATGCCAATTACTGAAAACGGCGATGGGTCATATTATGCCCAAACCCCCCTGCAGTTTTCAAAATGTCTGAAATGTCGGAAATTTGACTCCTGACCGTGATTTTTGAGCCGAATTCTGACTCTCTGCACCTATTTTCAGTTTCAAATTACGACGTTTCATACCGAAAATATGCCAATTACTGAAAACGGCGATGGGTCATATTTTGCCCAAACCCCCCTGCAGTTTTCAAAATGTCTGAAATGTCGAAAATTTGACTCCTGAGCGTGATTTTTTATCCGAATTCTGACTCTCTGCACCTATTTTCAGTTTCAAATTACGACTTTTTATACCGAAAATATGCCAATTACTGAAAACGGCGATGGGTCATATTTTGCCCAAACCCCCCTGCAGTTTTTAAAACGTCTGAAATGTCGGAAATTTGACTCCTGAGCGTGATTTTTGAGCCGAATTCTGACTCTCTGCACCTATTTTCAGTTTCAAATTACGTCGTTTCATATCGAAAATATTCCAATTACTGTAAACAGCGATGGGCCATATTTTGCACAAACCCCCCTGCAGTTTTCAAAATGTCTGAAATATCGGAAATTTGACTCCTGAGCGTGATTTTTTATCCGATTTCTGACTCTCTGCACCTATTTTCAGTTTCAAATTACGACTTTTTATACCGAAAATATGCCAATTACTGAAAACGGCGATGGGTCATATTTTGCCCAAACCCCCCTGCATTTTTTAAAATGTCTGAAATGTCGGAAATTTGACTCCTGAGCGTGATTTATGAGCCGAATTCTGACTCTCTGCACCTATTTTCAGTTTCAAATTACGACGTTTCATACCGAAAATATGCCAATTACTGTAAACGGCGATGGGTCATATTTTGCCCAAACCCCCCTGCATTTTTCAAAATGTCTGAAATGTCGGAAATTTTACTCCTGAGCGTGATTTTTTATCCGAATTCTGACTCTCTGCACCTATTTTCAGTTTCAAATTACGACTTTTTATACCGAAAATATGCCAATTATTGAAAACGGCGATGGGTCATATTTTGCCCAAACCCCCCTGCAGTTTTTAAAATGTCTGAAATGTCGGAAATTTGACTCCTGAGCGTGATTTATGAGCCGAATTCTGACTCTCTGCACCTATTTTCAGTTTCAAATTACGACGTTTCATACCGAAAATATGCCAATTACTGTAAACGGCGATGGGTCATATTTTGCCCAAACCCCCCTGCAGTTTTCAAAATGTCTGAAATGTCGGAAATTTGACTCCTGAGCGTGATTTTTGAGCCGAATTCTGTCTCTCTGCACCTATTTTCAGTTTCAAATTACGACTTTTTATACCGAAAATATGCCAATTACTGAAAACGGCGATGGGTCATATTTTGCCCAAACCCCCCTGCAGTTTTTAAAATGTCTGATACGTCGGAAATTTGACTTCTGAGCGTGATTTTTGAGCCGAATTCTGACTCTCTGCACCTATTTTTAGTTTCAAATTACGACGTTTCATACCGAAAATATGCCAATTACTGTAAACGGCGATGGGTCATATTTTGCCCAAACCCCCCTGTAGTTTTCAAAATGTCTGAAATGTCGGAAATTTGACTACTGAGCGTGATTTTTTATCCGAATTCTGACTCTCTGCACCTATTTTCAGTTTCAAATTACGACTTTTTATACCGAAAATATGCCAATTACTGAAAACGGCGATGGGTCATATTATGCCCAAACCCCCCTGCAGTTTTCAAAATGTCTGAAATGTCGGAAATTTGACTCCTGACCGTGATTTTTGAGCCGAATTCTGACTCTCTGCACCTATTTTCAGTTTCAAATTACGACTTTTTATACCGAAAATATGCCAATTACTGAAAACGGCGATGGGTCATATTTTGCCCAAACCCCCCTGCAGTTTTTAAAATGTCTGAAATGTCGGAAATTTGACTCCTGAGCGTGATTTTTGAGCCGAATTCTGACTCTCTGCACCTATTTTCAGTTTCAAATTACGTCGTTTCATATCGAAAATATTCCAATTACTGTAAACAGCGATGGGTCATATTTTGCCCAAACCCCCCTGCAGTTTTCAAAATGTCTGAAATATCGGAAATTTGACTCCTGAGCGTGATTTTTTATCCGATTTCTGACTCTCTGCACCTATTTTCAGTTTCAAATTACGACTTTTTATACCGAAAATATGCCAATTACTGAAAACGGCGATGGGTCATATTTTGCCCAAACCCCCCTGCAGTTTTTAAAATGTCTGAAATGTCGGAAATTTGACTCCTGAGCGTGATTTATGAGCCGAATTCTGACTCTCTGCACCTATTTTCAGTTTCAAATTACGACGTTTCATACCGAAAATATGCCAATTACTGTAAACGGCGATGGATCATATTTTGCCCAAACCCCCCTGCATTTTTCAAAATGTCTGAAACGTCGGAAATTTGACTCCTGAGCGTGATTTTTTATCCGAATTCTGACTCTCTGCACCTATTTTCAGTTTCAAATTACGACTTTTTATACCGAAAATATGCCAATTACTGAAAACGGCGATGGGTCATATTTTGCCCAAACCCCCCTGCAGTTTTTAAAATGTCTGAAATGTCGGAAATTTGACTCCTGAGCGTGATTTATGAGCCGAATTCTGACTCTCTGCACCTATTTTCAGTTTCAAATTACGACGTTTCATACCGAAAATATGCCAATTACTGTAAACGGCGATGGGTCATATTTTGCTCAAACCCCCCTGCAGTTTTCAAAATGTCTGAAATGTCGGAAATTTGACTCCTGAGCGTGATTTATGAGCCGAATTCTGACTCTCTGCACCTATTTTCAGTTTCAAATTACGACTTTTTATACCGAAAATATGCCAATTACTGAAAACGGCGATGGGTCATATTTTGCCCAAACCCCCCTGCAGTTTTTAAAATGTCTGAAATGTCGGAAATTTGACTCCTGAGCGTGATTTATGAGCCGAATTCTGACTCTCTGCACCTATTTTCAGTTTCAAATTACGACTTTTTATACCGAAAATATGCCAATTACTGAAAACGGCGATGGGTCATATTTTGCCCAAACCCCCCTGCAGTTTTCAAAATGTCTGAAATGTCGGAAATTTGACTCCTGAGCGTAATTTTTTATCCGAATTCTGACTCTCTGTACCTATTTTCAGTTTCAAATTACGACTTTTTATACCGAAAATATGCCAATTACTGAAAACGGCGATGGGTCATATTTTGCCCCAACCCCCCTGCAGTTTTCAAAATGTCTGAAATGTCGGAAATTTGATTCCTGAGCGTGATTTTTAAGCCGAATTCTGACTCTCTGCACCTATATCAGTTTCAATTTACGACGTTTCATACCGAAAATATGCCAATTACTGAAAACGGCGATGGGTCATATTTTGCCCAAACCCCCCTGCAGTTTTTAAAATCTCTGAAATGTCGGAAATTTGAATCCTGAGCGTGATTTTTGAGCCGAATTCTGACTCTCTGCACCTATTTTCAATTTCAAATTACGACTTTTTATACCGAAAATATGCCAATTACTGAAAACGGCGATGGGTCATATTTTGCCCAAACCCCCCTGCAGTTTTCAAAATGTCTGAAATGTCGGAAATTTGACTCCTGAGCGTGATTTTTGAGCCGAATTCTGTCTCTCTGCACCTATTTTCATTTTCAAATTACGACTTTTTATACCGAAAATATGCCAATTACTGAAAACGGCGATGGGTCATATTCTGCCCAAACCCCCCTGCAGTTTTTAAAATGTCTGAAATGTCGGAAATTTGACTCCTGAGCGTGATTTTTGAGCTGAATTCTGACTCTCTGCACCTATTTTCAGTTTCAAATTACGTCGTTTCATACCGAAAATATGCCAATTACTGTAAACGGCGATGGGTTATATTTTGCCCAAACCCCCCTGTAGTTTTCAAAATGTCTGAAATGTCGGAAATTTGACTCCTGAGCTTGATTTTTTATCCGAATTCTGACTCTCTGCACCTATTTTCAGTTTCAAATTACGACTTTTTATACCGAAAATATGCCAATTACTGAAAACGGCGATGGGTCATATTATGCCCAAACCCCCCTGCAGTTTTCAAAATGTCTGAAATGTCGGAAATTTGACTCCTGACCGTGATTTTTGAGCCGAATTCTGACTCTCTGCATCTATTTTCAGTTTCAAATTACGACGTTTCATACCGAAAATATGCCAATTACTGAAAACGGCGATGGGTCATATTTTGCCCAAACCCCCCTGCAGTTTTTAAAATGTCTGAAATGTCGGAAATTTGACTCCTGAGCGTGATTTTTGAGCCGAATTCTGACTCTCTGCACCTATTTTCAGTTTCAAATTACGTCGTTTCATATCGAAAATATTCCAATTACTGTAAACAGCGATGGGCCATATTTTGCTCAAACCCCCCTGCAGTTTTCAAAATGTCTGAAATATCGGAAATTTCACTCCTGAAAGTGATTTTTTATCCGATTTCTGACTCTCTGCACCTATTTTCAGTTTCAAATTACGACTTTTTATACCGAAAATATGCCAATTACTGAAAACGGCGATGGGTCATATTTTGCCCAAACCCCCCTGCAGTTTTTAAAATGTCTGAAATGTCGGAAATTTGACTCCTGAGCGTGATTTTTGAGCCGAATTCTGACTCTCTGCACCTATTTTCAGTTTCAAATTACGTCGTTTCATATCGAAAATATTCCAATTACTGTAAACAGCGATGGGCCATATTTTGCTCAAACCCCCCTGCAGTTTTCAAAATGTCTGAAATATCGGAAATTTGACTCCTGAGCGTGATTTTTTATCCGATTTCTGACTCTCTGCACCTATTTTCAGTTTCAAATTACGACTTTTTATACCGAAAATATGCCAATTACTGAAAACGGCGATGGGTCATATTTTGCCCAAACCCCCCTGCAGTTTTTAAAATGTCTGAAATGTCGGAAATTTGACTCCTGAGCGTGATTTATGAGCCGAATTCTGACTCTCTGCACATATTTTCAGTTTCAAATTACGACGTTTCATACCGAAAATATGCCAATTACTGTAAACGGCGATGGGTCATATTTTGCCCAAACCCCCCTGCATTATTCAAAATGTCTGAAACGTCGGAAATTTGACTCCTGAGCGTGATTTTTTATCCGAATTCTGACTCTCTGCACCTATTTTCAGTTTCAAATTACGACTTTTTATACCGAAAATATGCCAATTACTGAAAACGGCGATGGGTCATATTTTGCCCAAACCCCCCTGCAGTTTTTAAAATGTCTGAAATGTCGGAAATTTGACTCTTGAGCGTGATTTATGAGCCGAATTCTGACTCTCTGCACCTATTTTCAGTTTCAAATTACGACGTTTCATACCGAAAATATGCCAATTACTGTAAACGGCGATGGGTCATATTTTGCCCAAACCCCCCTGCAGTTTTCAAAATGTCTGAAATGTCGGAAATTTGACTCCTGAGCGTGATTTTTTATCCGAATTCTGACTCTCTGCACCTATTTTCAGTTTCAAATTACGACTTTTTATACCGAAAATATGCCAATTACTGAAAACGGCGATGGGTCATATTTTGCCCAAACCCCCCTGCAGTTTTTAAAATGTCTGAAATGTCGGAAATTTGACTCCTGAGCGTGATTTATGAGCCGAATTCTGACTCTCTGCACCTATTTTCAGTTTCAAATTACGACTTTTTATACCGAAAATATGCCAATTACTGAAAACGGCGATGGGTCATATTTTGCCCAAACCCCCCTGCAGTTTTCAAAATGTCTGAAATGTCGGAAATTTGACTCCTGAGCGTAATTTTTTATCCGAATTCTGACTCTCTGTACCTATTTTCAGTTTCAAATTACGACTTTTTATACCGAAAATATGCCAATTACTGAAAACGGCGATGGGTCATATTTTGCCCCAACCCCCCTGCAGTTTTCAAAATGTCTGAAATGTCGGAAATTTGATTCCTGAGCGTGATTTTTAAGCCGAATTCTGACTCTCTGCACCTATATCAGTTTCAATTTACGACGTTTCATACCGAAAATATGCCAATTACTGAAAACGGCGATGGGTCATATTTTGCCCAAACCCCCCTGCAGTTTTTAAAATCTCTGAAATGTCGGAAATTTGAATCCTGAGCGTGATTTTTGAGCCGAATTCTGACTCTCTGCACCTATTTTCAATTTCAAATTACGACTTTTTATACCGAAAATATGCCAATTACTGAAAACGGCGATGGGTCATATTTTGCCCAAACCCCCCTGCAGTTTTCAAAATGTCTGAAATGTCGGAAATTTGACTCCTGAGCGTGATTTTTGAGCCGAATTCTGTCTCTCTGCACCTATTTTCAGTTTCAAATTACGACTTTTTATACCGAAAATATGCCAATTACTGAAAACGGCGATGGGTCATATTTTGCCCAAACCCCCCTGCAGTTTTTAAAATGTCTGAAATGTCGGAAATTTGACTCCTGAGCGTGATTTTTTATCCGAATTCTGACTCTCTGCACCTATTTTCAGTTTCAAATTACGTCGTTTCATACCGAAAATATGCCAATTACTGTAAACGGCGATGGGTTATATTTTGCCCAAACCCCCCTGTAGTTTTCAAAATGTCTGAAATGTCGGAAATTTGAATCCTGAGCGTGATTTTTTATCCGAATTCTGACTCTCTGCACCTATTTTCAGTTTCAAATTACGACTTTTTATACCGAAAATATGCCAATTACTGAAAACGGCGATGGGTCATATTATGCCCAAACCCCCCTGCAGTTTTCAAAATGTCTGAAATGTCGGAAATTTGACTCCTGACCGTGATTTTTGAGCCGAATTCTGACTCTCTGCATCTATTTTCAGTTTCAAATTACGACGTTTCATACCGAAAATATGCCAATTACTGAAAACGGCGATGGGTCATATTTTGCCCAAACCCCCCTGCAGTTTTTAAAATGTCTGAAATGTCGGAAATTTGACTCCTGAGCGTGATTTTTGAGCCGAATTCTGACTCTCTGCACCTATTTTCAGTTTCAAGTTACGTCGTTTCATATCGAAAATATTCCAATTACTGTAAACAGCGATGGGCCATATTTTGCTCAAACCCCCCTGCAGTTTTCAAAATGTCTGAAATATCGGAAATTTGACTCCTGAGCGTGATTTTTTATCCGATTTCTGACTCTCTGCACCTATTTTCAGTTTCAAATTACGACTTTTTATACCGAAAATATGCCAATTACTGAAAACGGCGATGGGTCATATTTTGCCCAAACCCCCCTGCAGTTTTTAAAATGTCTGAAATGTCGGAAATTTGACTCCTGAGCGTGATTTATGAGCCAAATTCTGACTCTCTGCACATATTTTCAGTTTCAAATTACGACGTTTCATAACGAAAATATGCCAATTACTGTAAACGGCGATGGGTCATATTTTGCCCAAACCCCCCTGCATTTTTCAAAATGTCTGAAACGTCGGAAATTTGACTCCTGAGCGTGATTTTTTATCCGAATTCTGACTCTCTGCACCTATTTTCAGTTTCAAATTACGACTTTTTATACCGAAAATATGCCAATTACTGAAAACGGCGATGGGTCATATTTTGCCCAAACCCCCCTGCAGTTTTTCAAATGTCTGAAATGTCAGAAATTTGACTCCTGAGCGTGATTTTTGAGCCGAATTCTGACTCTCTGCACCTATTTTCAGTTTCAAATTACGTCGTTTCATATCGAAAATATTCCAATTACTGTAAACAGCGATGGGCCATATTTTGCTCAAACCCCCCTGCAGTTTTCAAAATGTCTGAAATATCGGAAATTTGACTCCTGAGCGTGATTTTTTATCCGATTTCTGACTCTCTGCACCTATTTTCAGTTTCAAATTACGACTTTTTATACCGAAAATATGCCAATTACTGAAAACGGCGATGGGTCATATTTTGCCCAAACCCCCCTGCAGTTTTTAAAATGTCTGAAATGTCGGAAATTTGACTCCTGAGCGTGATTTATGAGCCGAATTCTGACTCTCTGCACATATTTTCAGTTTCAAATTACGACGTTTCATACCGAAAATATGCCAATTACTGTAAACGGCGATGGGTCATATTTTGCCCAAACCCCCCTGCATTATTCAAAATGTCTGAAACGTCGGAAATTTGACTCCTGAGCGTGATTTTTTATCCGAATTCTGACTCTCTGCACCTATTTTCAGTTTCAAATTACGACTTTTTATACCGAAAATATGCCAATTACTGAAAACGGCGATGGGTCATATTTTGCCCAAACCCCCCTGCAGTTTTTAAAATGTCTGAAATGTCGGAAATTTGACTCTTGAGCGTGATTTATGAGCCGAATTCTGACTCTCTGCACCTATTTTCAGTTTCAAATTACGACGTTTCATACCGAAAATATGCCAATTACTGTAAACGGCGATGGGTCATATTTTGCCCAAACCCCCCTGCAGTTTTCAAAATGTCTGAAATGTCGGAAATTTGACTCCTGAGCGTGATTTTTTATCCGAATTCTGACTCTCTGCACCTATTTTCAGTTTCAAATTACGACTTTTTATACCGAAAATATGCCAATTACTGAAAACGGCGATGGGTCATATTTTGCCCAAACCCCCCTGCAGTTTTTAAAATGTCTGAAATGTCGGAAATTTGACTCCTGAGCGTGATTTATGAGCCGAATTCTGACTCTCTGCACCTATTTTCAGTTTCAAATTACGACGTTTCACACCGAAAATATGCCAATTACTGTAAACGGCGATGGGTCATATTTTGCCCCAACCCCCCTGCAGTTTTCAAAATGTCTGAAATGTCGGAAATTTGATTCCTGAGCGGGATTTTTAAGCCGAATTCTGACTCTCTGCACCTATATCAGTTTCAATTTACGACGTTTCATACCGAAAATATGCCAATTACTGAAAACGGCGATGGGTCATATTTTGCCCAAACCCCCCTGCAGTTTTTAAAATGTCTGAAATGTCGGAAATTTGACTCCTGAGCGTGATTTATGAGCCGAATTCTGACTCTCTGCACCTATTTTCAGCTTCAAATTACGACTTTTTATACCGAAAATATGCCAATTACTGAAAACGGCGATGGGTCATATTTTGCCCAAACCCCGCTGCAGTTTTCAAAATGTCTGAAATGTCGGAAATTTGACTCCTGAGCCTAATTTTTTATCCGAATTCTGACTCTCTGCACCTATTTTCAGTTTCAAATTACGACTTTTTATACCGAAAATATGCCAATTACTGAAAACGGCGATGGGTCATATTTTGCCCCAACCCCCCTGCAGTTTTCAAAATGTCTGAAATGTCGGAAATTTGATTCCTGAGCGTGATTTTTAAGCCGAATTCTGACTCTCTGCACCTATATCAGTTTCAATTTACGACGTTTCATACCGAAAATATGCCAATTACTGAAAACGGCGATGGGTCATATTTTGCCCAAACCCCCCTGCAGTTTTTAAAATCTCTGAAATGTCGGAAATTTGAATCCTGAGCGTGATTTTTGAGCCGAATTCTGACTCTCTGCACCTATTTTCAATTTCAAATTACGACTTTTTATACCGAAAATATGCCAATTACTGAAAACGGCGATGGGTCATATTTTGCCCAAACCCCCCTGCAGTTTTCAAAATGTCTGAAATGTCGGAAATTTGACTCCTGAGCGTGATTTTTGAGCCGAATTCTGTCTCTCTGCACCTATTTTCAGTTTCAAATTACGACTTTTTATACCGAAAATATGCCAATTACTGAAAACGGCGATGGGTCATATTTTGCCCAAACCCCCCTGCAGTTTTTAAAATGTCTGATACGTCGGAAATTTGACTTCTGAGCGTGATTTTTGAGCCGAATTCTGACTCTCTGCACCTATTTTTAGTTTCAAATTACGACGTTTCATACCGAAAATATGCCAATTACTGTAAACGGCGATGGGTCATATTTTGCCCAAACCCCCCTGTAGTTTTCAAAATGTCTGAAATGTCGGAAATTTGACTCCTGAGCGTGATTTTTTATCCGAATTCTGACTCTCTGCACCTATTTTCAGTTTCAAATTACGACTTTTTATACCGAAAATATGCCAATTACTGAAAACGGCGATGGGTCATATTTTGCCCAAACCCCCCTGCAGTTTTCAAAATGTCTGAAATGTCGGAAATTTGACTCCTGAGCGTGATTTTTTATCCGAATTCTGACTCTCTGCACCTATTTTCAGTTTCAAATTACGACTTTTTATACCGAAAATATGCAAATTACTGAAAACGGCGATGGGTCATATTATGCCCAAACCCCCCTGCAGTTTTCAAAATGTCTGAAATGTCGGAAATTTGCCTCCTGACCGTGATTTTTGAGCCGAATTCTGACTCTCTGCACCTATTTTCAGTTTCAAATTACGACGTTTCATACCGAAAATATGCCAATTACTGAAAACGGCGATGGGTCATATTTTGCCCAAACCCCCCTGCAGTTTTCAAAATGTCTGAAATGTCGAAAATTTTACTCCTGAGCG
Organism: Procambarus clarkii; assembly: GCF_040958095.1. NCBI lineage: Eukaryota > Metazoa > Arthropoda > Malacostraca > Decapoda > Cambaridae > Procambarus > Procambarus clarkii. The sequence continues at coordinate 15,715,115 of NC_091216.1, read as the reverse complement.
TGATTTTTTATCCGAATTCTGACTCTCTGCACCTATTTTCAGTTTCGAATTACGACTTTTTATACCGAAAATATGCCAATTACTGAAAACGGCGATGGGTCATATTTTGCCCAAACCCCCCTGCAGTTTTTAAAATGTCTGAAATGTCGGAAATTTGACTCCTGAGCGTGATTTTTGAGCCGAATTCTGACTCTCTGCACCTATTTTCAGTTTCAAATTACGTCGTTTCATATCGAAAATATTCCAATTACTGTAAACAGCGATGGGCCATATTTTGCCCAAACCCCCCTGCAGTTTTCAAAATGTCTGAAATATCGGAAATTTGACTCCTGAGCGTGATTTTTTATCCGATTTCTGACTCTCTGCACCTATTTTCAGTTTCAAATTACGACTTTTTATACCGAAAATATGCCAATTACTGAAAACGGCGATGGGTCATATTTTGCCCAAACCCCCCTGCAGTTTTTAAAATGTCTGAAATGTCGGAAATTTGACTCCTGAGCGTGATTTATGAGCCAAATTCTGACTCTCTGCACATATTTTCAGTTTCAAATTACGACGTTTCATAACGAAAATATGCCAATTACTGTAAACGGCGATGGGTCATATTTTGCCCAAACCCCCCTGCATTTTTCAAAATGTCTGAAACGTCGGAAATTTGACTCCTGAGCGTGATTTTTTATCCGAATTCTGACTCTCTGCACCTATTTTCAGTTTCAAATTACGACTTTTTATACCGAAAATATGCCAATTACTGAAAACGGCGATGGGTCATATTTTGCCCAAACCCCCCTGCAGTTTTTCAAATGTCTGAAATGTCAGAAATTTGACTCCTGAGCGTGATTTTTGAGCCGAATTCTGACTCTCTGCACCTATTTTCAGTTTCAAATTACGTCGTTTCATATCGAAAATATTCCAATTACTGTAAACAGCGATGGGCCATATTTTGCTCAAACCCCCCTGCAGTTTTCAAAATGTCTGAAATATCGGAAATTTGACTCCTGAGCGTGATTTTTTATCCGATTTCTGACTCTCTGCACCTATTTTCAGTTTCAAATTACGACTTTTTATACCGAAAATATGCCAATTACTGAAAACGGCGATGGGTCATATTTTGCCCAAACCCCCCTGCAGTTTTTAAAATGTCTGAAATGTCGGAAATTTGACTCCTGAGCGTGATTTATGAGCCGAATTCTGACTCTCTGCACATATTTTCAGTTTCAAATTACGACGTTTCATACCGAAAATATGCCAATTACTGTAAACGGCGATGGGTCATATTTTGCCCAAACCCCCCTGCATTATTCAAAATGTCTGAAACGTCGGAAATTTGACTCCTGAGCGTGATTTTTTATCCGAATTCTGACTCTCTGCACCTATTTTCAGTTTCAAATTACGACTTTTTATACCGAAAATATGCCAATTACTGAAAACGGCGATGGGTCATATTTTGCCCAAACCCCCCTGCAGTTTTTAAAATGTCTGAAATGTCGGAAATTTGACTCTTGAGCGTGATTTATGAGCCGAATTCTGACTCTCTGCACCTATTTTCAGTTTCAAATTACGACGTTTCATACCGAAAATATGCCAATTACTGTAAACGGCGATGGGTCATATTTTGCCCAAACCCCCCTGCAGTTTTCAAAATGTCTGAAATGTCGGAAATTTGACTCCTGAGCGTGATTTTTTATCCGAATTCTGACTCTCTGCACCTATTTTCAGTTTCAAATTACGACTTTTTATACCGAAAATATGCCAATTACTGAAAACGGCGATGGGTCATATTTTGCCCAAACCCCCCTGCAGTTTTTAAAATGTCTGAAATGTCGGAAATTTGACTCCTGAGCGTGATTTATGAGCCGAATTCTGACTCTCTGCACCTATTTTCAGTTTCAAATTACGACGTTTCATACCGAAAATATGCCAATTACTGTAAACGGCGATGGGTCATATTTTGCCCCAACCCCCCTGCAGTTTTCAAAATGTCTGAAATGTCGGAAATTTGATTCCTGAGCGGGATTTTTAAGCCGAATTCTGACTCTCTGCACCTATATCAGTTTCAATTTACGACGTTTCATACCGAAAATATGCCAATTACTGAAAACGGCGATGGGTCATATTTTGCCCAAACCCCCCTGCAGTTTTTAAAATGTCTGAAATGTCGGAAATTTGACTCCTGAGCGTGATTTATGAGCCGAATTCTGACTCTCTGCACCTATTTTCAGCTTCAAATTACGACTTTTTATACCGAAAATATGCCAATTACTGAAAACGGCGATGGGTCATATTTTGCCCAAACCCCGCTGCAGTTTTCAAAATGTCTGAAATGTCGGAAATTTGACTCCTGAGCCTAATTTTTTATCCGAATTCTGACTCTCTGCACCTATTTTCAGTTTCAAATTACGACTTTTTATACCGAAAATATGCCAATTACTGAAAACGGCGATGGGTCATATTTTGCCCCAACCCCCCTGCAGTTTTCAAAATGTCTGAAATGTCGGAAATTTGATTCCTGAGCGTGATTTTTAAGCCGAATTCTGACTCTCTGCACCTATATCAGTTTCAATTTACGACGTTTCATACCGAAAATATGCCAATTACTGAAAACGGCGATGGGTCATATTTTGCCCAAACCCCCCTGCAGTTTTTAAAATCTCTGAAATGTCGGAAATTTGAATCCTGAGCGTGATTTTTGAGCCGAATTCTGACTCTCTGCACCTATTTTCAATTTCAAATTACGACTTTTTATACCGAAAATATGCCAATTACTGAAAACGGCGATGGGTCATATTTTGCCCAAACCCCCCTGCAGTTTTCAAAATGTCTGAAATGTCGGAAATTTGACTCCTGAGCGTGATTTTTGAGCCGAATTCTGTCTCTCTGCACCTATTTTCAGTTTCAAATTACGACTTTTTATACCGAAAATATGCCAATTACTGAAAACGGCGATGGGTCATATTTTGCCCAAACCCCCCTGCAGTTTTTAAAATGTCTGATACGTCGGAAATTTGACTTCTGAGCGTGATTTTTGAGCCGAATTCTGACTCTCTGCACCTATTTTTAGTTTCAAATTACGACGTTTCATACCGAAAATATGCCAATTACTGTAAACGGCGATGGGTCATATTTTGCCCAAACCCCCCTGTAGTTTTCAAAATGTCTGAAATGTCGGAAATTTGACTCCTGAGCGTGATTTTTTATCCGAATTCTGACTCTCTGCACCTATTTTCAGTTTCAAATTACGACTTTTTATACCGAAAATATGCCAATTACTGAAAACGGCGATGGGTCATATTTTGCCCAAACCCCCCTGCAGTTTTCAAAATGTCTGAAATGTCGGAAATTTGACTCCTGAGCGTGATTTTTTATCCGAATTCTGACTCTCTGCACCTATTTTCAGTTTCAAATTACGACTTTTTATACCGAAAATATGCAAATTACTGAAAACGGCGATGGGTCATATTATGCCCAAACCCCCCTGCAGTTTTCAAAATGTCTGAAATGTCGGAAATTTGCCTCCTGACCGTGATTTTTGAGCCGAATTCTGACTCTCTGCACCTATTTTCAGTTTCAAATTACGACGTTTCATACCGAAAATATGCCAATTACTGAAAACGGCGATGGGTCATATTTTGCCCAAACCCCCCTGCAGTTTTCAAAATGTCTGAAATGTCGAAAATTTTACTCCTGAGCGTGATTTTTTATCCGAATTCTGACTCTCTGCACCTATTTTCAGTTTCGAATTACGACTTTTTATACCGAAAATATGCCAATTACTGAAAACGGCGATGGGTCATATTTTGCCCAAACCCCCCTGCAGTTTTTAAAATGTCTGAAATGTCGGAAATTTGACTCCTGAGCGTGATTTTTGAGCCGAATTCTGACTCTCTGCACCTATTTTCAGTTTCAAATTACGTCGTTTCATATCGAAAATATTCCAATTACTGTAAACAGCGATGGGCCATATTTTGCCCAAACCCCCCTGCAGTTTTCAAAATGTCTGAAATATCGGAAATTTGACTCCTGAGCGTGATTTTTTATCCGATTTCTGACTCTCTGCACCTATTTTCAGTTTCAAATTACGACTTTTTATACCGAAAATATGCCAATTACTGAAAACGGCGATGGGTCATATTTTGCCCAAACCCCCCCTGCAGTTTTTAAAATGTCTGAAATGTCGGAAATTTGACTCCTGAGCGTGATTTATGAGCCGAATTCTGACTCTCTGCACCTATTTTCAGTTTCAAATTACGACGTTTCATACCGAAAATATGCCAATTACTGTAAACGGCGATGGGTCATATTTTGCCCAAACCCCCCTGCATTTTTCAAAATGTCTGAAACGTCGGAAATTTGACTCCTGAGCGTGATTTTTTATCCGAATTCTGACTCTCTGCACCTATTTTCAGTTTCAAATTACGACTTTTTATACCGAAAATATGCCAATTACTGAAAACGGCGATGGGTCATATTTTGCCCAAACCCCCCTGCAGTTTTTAAAATGTCTGAAATGTCGGAAATTTGACTCCTGAGCGTGATTTATGAGCCGAATTCTGACTCTCTGCACCTATTTTCAGTTTCAAATTACGACGTTTCATACCGAAAATATGCCAATTACTGAAAACGGCGATGGGTCATATTTTGCCCAAACCCCCCTGCAGTTTTCAAAATGTCTGAAATGTCGAAAATTTGACTCCTGAGCGTGATTTATGATCCGAATTCTGACTCTCTGCACCTATTTTCAGTTTCAAATTACGACACTTATACCGAAAATATGCCAATTACTGAAAACGGCGATGGGTCATATTTTGCCCAAACCCCCCTGCAGTTTTTAAAATGTCGGAAATGTCGGAAATTTGACTCCTGAGCGTGATTTTTGAGCCGAATTCTGACTCTCTGCACCTATTTTCAGTTTCAAATTACGTCGTTTCATATCGAAAATATTCCAATTACTGTAAACAGCGATGGGCCATATTTTGCCCAAACCCCCCTGCAGTTTTCAAAATGTCTGAAATATCGGAAATTTGACTCCTGAGCGTGATTTTTTATCCGATTTCTGACTCTCTGCACCTATTTTCAGTTTCAAATTACGACTTTTTATACCGAAAATATGCCAATTACTGAAAACGGCGATGGGTCATATTTTGCCCAAACCCCCCTGCAGTTTTTAAAATGTCTGAAATGTCGGAAATTTGACTCCTGAGCGTGATTTATGAGCCGAATTCTGACTCTCTGCACCTATTTTCAGTTTCAAATTACGACGTTTCATACCGAAAATATGCCAATTACTGTAAACGGCGATGGGTCATATTTTGCCCAAACCCCCCTGCATTTTTCAAAATGTCTGAAATGTCGGAAATTTGACTCCTGAGCGTGATTTTTTATCCGAATTCTGACTCTCTGCACCTATTTTCAGTTTCAAATTACGACTTTTTATACCGAAAATATGCCAATTACTGAAAACGGCGATGGGTCATATTTTGCCCAAACCCCCCTGCAGTTTTTAAAATGTCTGAAATGTCGGAAATTTGACTCCTGAGCGTGATTTATGAGCCGAATTCTGACTCTCTGCACCTATTTTCAGTTTCAAATTACGAAGTTTCATACCGAAAATATGCCAATTACTGTAAACGGCGATGGGTCATATTTTGCCCAATCCCCCCTGCAGTTTTCAAAATGTCTGAAATGTCGGAAATTTGACTCCTGAGCGTGATTTTTTATCCGAATTCTGACTCTCTGCACCTATTTTCAGTTTCAAATTACGACTTTTTATACCGAAAATATGCCAATTACTGAAAACGGCGATGGGTCATATTTTGCCCAAACCCCCCTGCAGTTTTTAAAATGTCTGAAATGTCGGAAATTTGACTCCTGAGCGTGATTTATGAGCCGAATTCTGACTCTCTGCACCTATTTTCAGTTTCAAATTACGACTTTTTATACCGAAAATATGCCAATTACTGAAAACGGCGATGGGTCATATTTTGCCCAAACCCCCCTGCAGTTTTCAAAATGTCTGAAATGTCGGAAATTTGACTCCTGAGTGTAATTTTTTATCCGAATTCTGACTCTCTGCACCTATTTTCAGTTTCAAATTACGACTTTTTATACCGAAAATATGCCAATTACTGAAAACGGCGATGGGTCATATTTTGCCCCAACCCCCCTGCAGTTTTCAAAATGTCTGAAATGTCGGAAATTTGATTCCTGAGCGTGATTTTTAAGCCGAATTCTGACTCTCTGCACCTATATCAGTTTCAATTTACGACGTTTCATACCGAAAATATGCCAATTACTGAAAACGGCGATGGGTCATATTTTGCCCAAACCCCCCTGCAGTTTTTAAAATGTCTGAAATGTCGGAAATTTGACTCCTGAACGTGATTTTTGAGCCGAATTCTGACTCTCTGCACCTATTTTCAGTTTCAAATTACGACGTTTCATACCGAAAATATGCCAATTACTGTAAACGGCGATGGGTCATATTTTGCCCAAACCCCCCTGCAATTTTCAAAATGTCTGAAATGTCGAAAATTTGACTCCTGAGCGTAATTTTTTATCCGAATTCTGACTCTCTGCACCTATTTTCAGTTTCAAATTACGACTTTTTATACCGAAAATATGCCAATTACTGAAAACGGCGATGGGTCATATTTTGCCCAAACCCCCCTGCAGTTTTCAAAATGTCTGAAATGTCGGAAATTTGACTCCTGAGCGTGATTTTTGAGCCGAATTCTGACTCTCTGCACCTATTTTCAGTTTCAAATTACGACTTTTTATACCGAAAATATGCCAGTAACTGAAAACGGCGATGGGTCATATTTTGCCCCAACCCCCCTGCAGTTTTCAAAATGTCTGAAATGTCGGAAATTTGACTCCTGAGCGTGATTTTTGAGCCGAATTCTGACTCTCTGCACCTATTTTCAGTTTCAAATTACGACTTTTTATACCGAAAATATGCCACTTACTGAAAACGGCGATGGGTCATATTTTGCCCAAACCCCCCTGCAGTTTTCAAAATTTCTGAAATGTCGGAAATTTGACTCCTGAGCGTGATTTTTATCCGAATTCTGACTCTCTGCACCTATTTTCAGTTTCAAATTACGACTTTTTATACCGAAAATATGCCAATTACTGAAAACGGCGATGGGTCATATTTTGCCCAAACCCCCCTGCAGTTTTCAAAATGTCTGAAATGTCGGAAATTTGACTCCTGAGCGTGATTTTTGAGCCGAATTCTGACTCTCTGCACCTATTTTCAGTTTCAAATTACGACGTTTCATACCGAAAATATGCCAATTACTGTAAACGGCGATGGGTCATATTTTGCCCAAACCCCCCTGCAGTTTTCAAAATGTCTGAAATATCGGAAATTTGACTCCTGAGCGTGATTTTTTATCAGAATTCTGACTCTCTGCACCTATTGTCTTATGCCTCCAGCTGTCGATGTCCAGCTGCAGGTGCCCAGCTCCGATGCTCCAGCCGCTGATGGCAGGATTTTGCAGTTCAACATTCGTCAACGGTCGTTAAGTTAATCCATTATTTTGCACAATTTTGACTATTGGTGTTTGTGTTATACACGCTACGTTAATGTGGGTTTAAGGTCCAGGTACTACCCACGTGCATAATTCTTTAACTTATAAAACCCGTGCTTATTGTACTTGAGTCAGCTCAAGTACTAAGCCAGCTAGGTTGTGCTAGTTGCCGTGTCACAGGCCTCTTGCCTCTTGCTTCAGTTTCCCAGGCTTCGCATTTACCACTAGCCTACTCCCTTTATTCCCGCTCAGGATGCTTTGTCTTGTTGCATGTGTCTTTTACTGTGTTTACAGTATGTTTGTTTAACTTTTGCTTTGTCTTAAGTTATTAAGTAAAGTCAGTTAGGATGTGCTAGTCGCGGTGTTACGGGCCCTTGTCTCCTGCTTTAAGTTTCAGGCCCTGCATTTATGTTTAGTTTCCTCTGTAAATTATTACTGTTATTACGGGTAGCCCTTGCGGCATATTTGTTATTTCTCCTGGTTACGTTATGTGGTTTATCATTTACGGCCTAAATGTTTACATTTACCCTATCACAGTTTAATTCAATTGATGCCCTCCCAACACCAGCTGCAGGTTTTACTTCCCGGTGGAATTTTATGCTTGTTCGCTCGACTTTGTTTAAGTTGTTAGGTAAGGCCAGTTAGGCTGAGCGAGTGCATGGCCACTCGCTGTCTCAGTTATCTCTACCTTAAGCCTTGACGCCCTGGCGTCGTGCGGTCCGCCGTTTTGGTGATTTATAATTTATATTATTTGTGAACAATTTTAAAATACATCTTATGATTGCTAGACTTTCAGTTATGAGTTGTATTACTTCCGCAATTTATAGCATTGCTTTCGCCTCGTGCCTAAAAATTTGTTATTGTTGGACTCGCAATTATGATTCGAATTTAACACGGCAAATTTTTCCCGCAATTTACACTTTGCTTAAGTTTCACGTTCAATTTGTTATATTAAGGGACTTTCAATTAGGATTTGTATTAATCTATTGCTTTGCCTCTGCGCCATTAAGTTAATTTCAGCTAGGGTACGCTAGTTGCAGTACATTCAGGTTGGGTCCCTCCCATTTTTTCCTCTGGTTGTTTCGTCCCATTACACTCGTTTCCTTCATTATATATTCTAAATTTTGTGCATTATATTTGACCACCCATTCCTCATCGTTTCGGCAGTACATTAAGATACATTTGGAATGCTACAGAGAAGTTTAGCATGGCCTCGCGCACGGTGTCATGCAAACTGGCCATTCGGCCTTCCATACGGCAAGCATAAGCCAGTCAGTTAGCATGATGTCGGCCACCATGCTGTTGGTCAGCAGTCAGCTAGCATGTTGTAGGCCATACGGTCGCTAACGTTCTTTGGCCATTCGGCCTTCTGGGCTAATTTACTCTTCTTGTTCCTTCGCCATTGTTGTTTCTTACTACGTAATAGTATTCTATTTAATTTAACCTCATCTATCATTAGGTTAGGGGCCCTTACCTCCAACTGCTATTCCTTTCCCTGTGCTCTGCCCGCTGGCGCACAACGTCGGCTTCTTATGTTCACTTAATTTTTCGCAGCCACGACAAGCCGGAACCCCCCCCCCCCCACCTTCCCCACCCTACTGCGGCGAGGAAGAGAACGCGAGCCGGATATTCCTCTTATCACCGTTACAACGCACGCAGCGGCGCCGGGATGCAGCCGCCCAGGGCCTACGTTAATACTATTATCTTCCCTTATTTGCTGGGCTATATGGTAGTATTAATATTATTCCGTATCGTTACTGTCATTCCAGTATTATTTTATTAAGAATATAAATTGTTATTATGGTTTGGCGTTGCTTTCTTAATTTTTTCCATTCTGCGGCACTTGCCGTCATCGGTTATTTACGATATTACATTGTATTCTTACATTGTACGATTATTTACGACATTGTATTCTTAATATTATCCTTATTACAGTTACTGGATGCCAGTTCCCTATCTTCGATTTCACTTTGCTCCTGTTCTAAAAGATGTAGCCGAAGTTCACGGCGTACTAGCTGCGGCTTGCAGACGCTCATTGACAACACAAGACTACACTCAGCGGCCACTTAAGGCAGACTCCTTGGCTTCTATTCAGATATCACCCGTCTGGAGGCAGAGATGGGATGGAGACCAAGGGTAATGTTCCCCGCTCACATTCTTCATCCGCTTAGGACACAAGCATGTTACAGATTTGGCTTTAAGAATTGGTTCTTATTCCAATTTATTGTTTATGTATATATTGCTTTGTTGTATATACCCGTTCTTGGTATATGTATTGTTTATATTATCAAGATTTATAGTGTTTCGTATTATCCCTGTTTATAGTTGCTTTGTGCTTCCTTGCTGTTCTACTGGCTTTCTCCCACCTTTGTTCTTTGCTCCTAGCAAAGGTACTTCCCCCTTCCGTTTGCTGGAAGATTCTTAGAATTGTTAGCCCCCTTCATTTCTACAGTATAGTTATTCGGAAAACTCTTATTCATCCAGGATTGTTAATTAAGGAATCTCTTAATTCCTGCTGCTGGGCCCCCTCCCCCCGTTTTTCGTCTCCGTATCGATTCAGCTAGGGTTTACCTCTCGTCTGTGCTCTTGCCTGTCACTATAACACTGCATGCCGCTTCTGCCCACCCTTACTGCCTTATATCTTTCAGCCAGGGGGAGGTGACCTACGCGACAAAAAATCGACGCACGCTCCGACTGGACCAGGTATCGCTTACATGGTCAGGAATCAACACTCTTCGGATCCTACAAGCACAGCGCAGGACGCACGCATACCCTAGCCCAGCGAGCGCCCCTCCCTCCCCCCCGACAAGTTCTACCCGGCCCGTGCCCCAGTGAACAGGCAACACTTCTTCAGGGCGATTAATTCGCGCCGCCCTCGCAGAGCTAGGCTCGCCTTCAGCCGACCACGCCCTCTTACATTTAGAATTGACAGGGCCACTCTGCTCTCTTGACGGGCTCGCCATCGGAGATAATGGCGGGTCCAGCAACCAGCTGGAACCCCCAGCTGACTACGTCCGGGACGTTGTTGCTCTGCCACTCTGAGGCCTCCTTGCGGCCACCGGGCCTCGCACTTCGGGGGGGGGGGGGGGAGGTCCGGCCAGCTGGCCTGCGGTGGGGGTGCAGCGCCGGTCCCCAAGTGTCCCGCTGTCCGCAGCTAATCCTTTGCCCAGTCTAGGTGCTAGTAAGAGTCAGGAAACACTTCTTATTCCTTGGCGGCCGGCCTCACGCCCGGGGAAAAACTTCTCCCATTTGTCATATCAGTTTTCCCCAGTCACTAGGTATTTTCTGCCCGCCTGTTAATTCTAGGATTTACCATTATGTCTTGGTAGGGCTCCGTTAAGTGTTGTGTCTATACACTTTATTTCCCCTTTGTGTCCTGACTGTTATACCTAGTTCTAATTATATTTCATCTGCCATTAGGTTTCTGCAGAACGTGTTTGCCATGTCTAGGCTATGCTTACTACTACGGGGGTACATTTTAAGTTAATTAGTCCTCAGACATGGACATGTTACATTTGTTAATTCCTACTTATATTATTTACATGTTCTCCAGAATTTAATATACTAATAAAAAATTTAAGCCCATTCGGCCTGTCTTTTTCTCCCTGGTCAAAAAAAAACGAAGCTATACCTAATAAATTCCCTGTAACCTACCTTACCCTTCTATTGTCAACCAATGTCTGTTTTTTTTTTTTTAAAGAGCGCTGTTTGTCGACATAATTGTATTTGTGCTGCTTTTTCAGCTATGTTTTCATTTCTTGTTTTCATTCTACTCTTTATGCTCAATTAGTATTAAGCTTGTCATTTAAATTTTCATGCCCGAAACGCTTTGCGTAATAGTGGCTTTAGGCATTGTATGTACTAGCTCTATCTATAAGTCAACCAATCTTTGTAAAAATTTCTTGTATGTATGTACCTTACCTAAATAAACATTTTATTTATTTTTTATGTGGTAATGGACTGTGTTGGACCATTACCTAGAACTAAGTCTGGTAATATTTACCTAATCACGATGATGTGTATCACTACTCGTTACCCAGAGGCTTTTGCTGTAAGGAACATCCGAGCAAAAACTGTTGTTGCTCGTATGTTGCAATTTTTTTCTACTTTTGGACTGCCTCGGGTCGTGCAAACTGACAATGGTACTAACTTTGTCTGATATTTTTGAGCAATTTTGTAAGGATCATGGGATAACTCATAAGGTTTCCAGCCCATACCATCCACAGAGTCAGGGAGTAATTGAACGTTTCCATCCAACTCTGAAGCAGATGTTGAAGACATCGTGCGAGAGTTCCCACACCTGGGATGAGAACTTACCGTATGTTTTGTTTGCGGCTAGAGAGGGATTACAAAGTTCACTGGGTTGTTCTCCTTTTGAGTTAGTCTTTGGCCATAAAGTTCGTAGACCCTTGTAAATGTTACAGGAGAATCTGTTAGGGAACGTAACGTTAACCGAAGGTTCGGCTTTCTTTGCGCAACACCACCAGAGACTCAAGGACTGCAAGGCGGCTGCACTAAAGTATCTTGGGAAGGCCCAAGAAAAGATGAAAGACCGAAACGATGCTAAGGCTAAGTTACGGGTATTTCAGCCTGGCGACCCTGTCCTGGTATTAAAGCCTCGACTAGGGAACACTATGTCCCATAAGTACGAAGGCCCCTACATTGTGACAGAAAAGACTGGGGACCTCACGTACAAAGTGAGGCACTCTGACAAACGTAACCAGGTAATGCTCGTACATGTAAATCGGCTGAAGAAGTTCCAGGGCCCCAGGCCCATTGCACTAACCAATGTTTCCATTTCCAGTGAGGGAGGGGATGAGTGTTCTGGGGACCCAACTAATCTCATTTTCAATAATTCTAGTTCTGTGAATGCTGTGGAGGAGGGACTGTTCCATTTGCAGATGGCCCAACGTGAAGAGGTGCAGTCATTGCTTGATGAATTCTCCAGTCTGTTCGGGGAGGTCTGATGCCATTTACCATGATGTCAAGTTGACGGACTACACCCCCATTCGCCTTCAACAGCATTTTAGAACCCCCAGAGAGAGAGGGGGGGTTAAAAGGTGCAGTAGTCACATTGAGAGACCGAGCAGCGCCAGGTGGTCGGTCTCTCATTGACGAGGTGATCACCGCTGGGGGCGTATGGCTCGACCCAACCACAGAGGAGGGAGGGGAGCTGGGGGAAGTAGTCAGGAGGGTCAGAGGAGGAACTAGGTCTGGGCCCAATGAAGTGGAGGCTACAGAGCCCAGTCTTCCATCACAGTCCGACTCGGGGGCTTGGTCGCCCACCCCACAAGCCTGAGAAGTTATAAGAGGAACGGTATTTATCGACATGAAAACGAGAGGTAAGACTTTCATTCACAAATGTGCCCCCATACCCGCCACGGAGCCACAATTAGAGGGATAGGACACTCAACAAGAGACTTATTGCCTATCTTTCTGGGGCCCCCAGGGGTGCGCCGTGAGTATACACCCCCACAAACGCCACCTTAAGAACCGTCAGTCCGTCGAGATCGGGTTCAGTGACAAAAGGAGGATTGACAATAAAAGGGTCCCCTTGCTCAGAGACGTTGGGTACTACAGTTCTACAGGTGCAACAGTATGCCTCCTCAAACACCCAGGCATCATAACAAAAGAAGGCTGAAAGAGTGATCAAAACAGGCAAAAGGTCAGCGGGAAATCACAATTTGAAAGGAGAAGCGGGAGAAAAATGAAACACGAGGAAAAGGAAAAGATGTCTGGCACAATTGGTAAGGACAGCAGCAGGAGCATAAGGCTGCAAAAGGACAGAGGACTGACCCATGGAACATCACACTCCAGCAGCCGTCCACCAAGCCCCCTCATGGGAGCCGGTCGACCGAGCGGACAGCACACTGGACTTGTGATCCTGTGGTCCTGGGTTCGATCCCAGGCGCCGGCGAGAAACAAATGGGCAGAGTTTCTTTCACCCTATGCCCCTGTTACCTAGCAGTAAAATAGGTACCTGGGTGTTAGTCAGCTGTCACGGGCTACTTCCTGGGGGTGGAGGCCTGGTCGAGGACCGGGCCGCGGGGACACTAAAGCCCCGAACAGAGAACATATACGGCACGCATAGACGCAATAAAGCATCTAAATTATTGGGATCGTCTCAAAGCCCTCCAAATGTACTCACTAGAAAGAAGACGAGAGAGATATCAAATAATATACACCTGGAATATACTGGAGGGCCAAGTACCAAATCTACACAGTAAAATAACAACGTACTGGAGTGAACGACATGGAAGAAAATGTAGAATAGAACCAATGAAGAGCAGAGGTGCCATAGGCACAATCAGAGAACACTGTATAAACATCAGAGGTCCGCGGTTGTTCAACGTCCTCCCAGCAAGCATAAGAAATATTGCCGGAACAACCGTGGACATTTTCAAGAGGAAACTAGATTTATTCCTCCAAGGAGTGCCGGACCAACCGGGCTGTGGTGGGTATGTGGGCCTGCGGGCCGCTCCAAGCAACAGCCTGGTGGACCAAACTCTCACAAGTCGAGCCTGGCCTCGGGCCGGGCTTGGGGAGTAGAAGAACTCCCAGAACCCCATCAACCAGGTATCAACCAGGTAACCAGGTAATTACCTTCGTAAATGCATTAGTGTAAATCTAAATATATGAACATTTAAGTAAATAATTATCAAAAGAAGGCACCAAACCGGAAAGGCTATGTAAAACCATCAAATGTGCGGAATAATCAGAGGGCGCTAAATATCACCATGGATGCCAATACGAAAACAAACGCATAAGGCGAACGATATCAAAGGTATCCGATTCACCAAGAATTCCATCGAGGGACAAATGACCGCAAGGGACGGTCAGAAAACAAGACACACTCGTCCTGGAAGTCAGCACATTCAACAAGGATATCTACGACTGTAAGAAGAACAATGCAATTTGGACAATAAAGAACAGGGCGGTGCTCCATTAGTGACCGTGAGTTAAGCGTGTATGGCCAAGACGTAACTTCACCAGAGCCGTTTCCTACCGCCGGTTACAGTGGTAGGAGGAAGACCACGGGGACACACTACACTTAAGAGTACGCAGTTTGTTACCAACAACAGACAACCAACAACCCTGCCAACGGGCAAGGATGGAGGAATGAATAACGGTAAAAGTCGGAATAAGGAATACCCTTACAGAAGATGGGACAAGTGCGGATAGCTTCCTTAGCATAAGAGTCCACACGTTCATTTAAATAGACACCAATATGGCTGGGAACCCAGCAAAACTCAACTGTCTTAAATCTACTGGAGATAAGAAACAGACAATGTTGAATCTCGACTACTACCGGATGGACTGAGACTGGATTAAAGGACTCCAGAGCCATGAGGGCACTGCGAGTCAACTACAACCACAAAGGAGGATTGACAGCGAGAAAACAGTAGACGAAGAAAATAAAGAATAGCGTAAAGTTCTGCCATGAAAATGCTAGTCTCAGGAGGCAGGCGACACATATAGGTGTGGTCAGGAAAAATAACAGTAGCCTACACCATCTGCAGACTTAGACCCATCGGTGAAGATGGAAATGAAGAGGGAGTGTGAAGTAAAGTGTTCAAGGAAAAGGTGTTTCAAAACTGTAGGAGGGGTAAAAGCTTTAGTGATGTGGGTTAGGGATTTACAAAATTTAGGAAGAGAGGACCCTTCACGAGGGCAAAGACAGAACAACACAAGGAGAAATATTGGTAATACGAACCGAAAGAGAATTTTGCAGGCGAGACAACCGGTCAGAAAGAGGGAGGTGGTGAAGGGGAACAGGAACTATAGGAGGGGTAAAAGTCAAAGCACGACAGGCAAGAGAGCCAGCAGCAAATGAAACAAACGTCTTACCAAAAAAGAAGCACCAAAAACCAAGGTGAAGAAGAAAGATTAGATCCTGGTCCAAAGACAAAGGCGGCTCAGGAGGCGCAAGAGCCGGCCAGTGGTCAAAAGCTAGCAGAATGGGGTGGAAGGGACATTCACCTCCAACGCAAGTGGCAGAGGCTCTGCCAACACTACATGACACCAATCGACAGTATGTGACACGAGATGCAGACCCAAATGAAGCTGAGAAAGTACAAAACAACCTGGTTCGATACCAAAGAAACCCAACGAAGATAAAGAAATAGGCAGAAAGACCACCAAGAAACTACACACTGTTGCCGAGATGAAAACCGCAGGTAAGAATGAAAGGAGCCACCTGATCACCATACATATGACAAAAGACACATGTCAGAAATCCCAGACATGAAATGCAGAGGAGGAAGTTGAACCAGTGAGGCACCACACCAGCCCGACCACCTGGAAGAGGCGGAGCCGTAGAAAAATGCCCAGGTTCGGACAGCGAGAGCGAGCAATGCCTGAAACCAAGGCTTGGACGGCCACACAGGGGCCAGGAGAACTCTCCCTTGATAGGATTCCAACAAAGCCAGAACCCGGAGCAACAGCTGGACTTGGGGGAAGAAGCACAGGAACCCCCATTGCGACCATTCCTGCCAAAAAGCATCCACCGTGAGAACCGCGCAGTTGGAGTATGGCACTACAAACAATGGGAGATGTCCAGACCATGCAGACCATCCAGACCATGACCTGGATGGTAGCAGCATGACCTACCTGGCCGACTCCTCCTCCCCAATGAGGGGGAAGGGGAGGGGCTAGTTGAACAAAGTTTTGCTTGTTTGTTTTCTGGGGCAGAAAATCAAAGAAAGTTTGTTTTCAACCAGAAATATGCATGTGTTTTGATTCACCTACCTTTCTGGGTCCTTCGACAATTGATGACAAGATGACATACTTTAAATGTAAAGTGTTCATGGTCATTGCTCCCTTCGCCTCGGGGCCAGGTTCTGGCTCGTGGCCCTTGTTAAGCTTAAAAGGACACTGTAACTGATGACACCCAAGTAGTATGGCACTTGATCAGTTAGATAGCTTCAGGGAGCCGACGGGGCTACCACCAGAAAATGTCAGTGACAAACGTGCTCCATCTGTTGTATAACTGAGCCCTGCAGAGTTGAGGTTATTCATACTAAAAGCTTGGGTTTCCTTGGTCCATTAAACCCTTGAGCCAAAATAAAGGATTAATAAACATTCAACTGACCCAAGGATTAACAGCAAATACAAGCAAGGCAGTCTAATGAGGCAATTTCCATGATAGGGACACACACACACACACACAGACATTAGATTTTGAGTGTGAACTAAGCTGCAATATATGCAGAAGTCATGTAGTGCCTATACATAAATTGCTAACTGGAGAAGATTCAGAAATATGCAACTCATACAGTACAAATAGAACAAATAAGCAATCACAAAATATGCACACAAGGATGTAGTAATAGGCATAAGAGGAACAATGATTTGTAATTATTTTTTTTTATCAATGAATATAAAAGATTTTATATATCTCATTACTATAATGAGACTTTTCTTCAACTGTTATTCTATTAAAGGTTATTTTAATAATCTGGTTATAACAGTAAACATGTTACATTCAACCTGTCAAAAACACCTTTAACCAAAGCAAATATGATCAAATTAACAAAATCCAAAACAAAAATTTAGTACAGTATTGAAATCACCAAAGAAATAAAGATAGCTAGAACAGATTCCCTTTGTTAGATCCAGTTAAGTTGCTACACTGTCGCACACATTACGCTAAATTATTCTAGTAAAATAATTGCCAACTACAACAATTTTGTTGATTTACAGAATATACATAGTAGAGAAATATACATCTGAAACTGTTTACAAAGATGGTGGCAGGCATGTATATTGTATAAGTGCAAACATATCAAACACTTCTCCAGATTGACCAAAAGAGGGAACATGACATTTCATATGCACATTCTACTTGGAGAAAAATTGAAAAAATGTTGTTTATTTTAACATTTTCCCTTTCATGAAACATTACATGCCAGAACAAAATTGTGCTCATACTTAGACATTTACAAAATATCAACAGGCGTGTATAAGTTACTCTCCTAATTCCTGACGTGAATGAGTCACCATGGACAACATGAAGTGATTGTTGTTATTATTCCTCAAAACTAATGCTAAAAGTTAAAGTTAAAACTGTCAGTCCCTTCACTATATCCCACAACTTCTGAAATAATCAGCCATTAAATGCCACCGACTTTTTATTTCTCTCATTTTTCAATCCTTTGAGAGCTCACCGTTCTTGAGGGCGATGACCAAGTCACACTTCAACCGTGTACCCAGAGAATAATTATCAATTGGGGAGAAGGATGGGGAGGAGGATGGGCATAAAGATATTTCTCTCTCTCTTACACACACACACACAAATTCCAAACCTAAGAACCTATGAGGAAATAAGTTAGGTGTTAAACATGCCAAAGATAGTAGATAAGGGGAATTTTGTATTTTAAAACCTGCATTATCTAGAACAAGAGGCCACAGATTCAAGCTTAGAAAACAAAGGTGTCAAAGAAATGTCAGAAACTTCTCTTTGCAAACAAAGATGTGGATTGTTGGAATAAATTAAGCGAGGAGGTGGAGGCCAAAACTATCAGCAGTTTCAAAGTGTCATATGACAAAGATTATAGTGAACATGGGACACAACAAGGGTAGTTCTCATCCTGAAACTACACTCAAGTAATTAATGTACACACAAAACCAGCTGAAAAACATTAGTAATATGTGCCAAACGTACAGACAATTTTCAAGAGCTTGGACAAAGGGCCTTTGCAAGCATTACACACATGCTATGTGAGAGCCATTCTTGAGTATGCTTCCCCAATATGGAGTCTGAAGAAACATAAAACTAGAAATCAAAGATAAAAGAAGACAGAACAGGACCTCACTACATGAGGAAAGGAGAAATAGGGCAGATGATGATTCTAAGTATAACTGATTAAGCAGATAGGGAAGCAGTTTTTAAAATGAGGAATAAGACAAGGGGACATAAGTGGAAACTAGAGAAATGAGTTAAGATGTCAGAAGAAACTTGTTTACTTATAAATAAGCAGCAGAGACTAGTTAAGTATGTTATCTAGTTATTTAGGTCAATTCAATACAAGGTTTTGAATGTAATGGAAAAATG